>NW_003519397.1:66589-87613 GCF_000190715.1 Dictyostelium purpureum
GTGGCTATTGATGAATGTGACGAATATATTTAAAAATGATTTTTAATATTTTTTCTTTGTATTTCGTTTTTTAGTGTAAATATCATTTTTTGAAAAACAAAGGAACCGCAGGTGGACCTAATAACGATAATAATATTAATAACTTTTTATTTATTTTATTTTTTTTTATTTTTTTGTATAATTTTCAATTGGAAAAAAAAGTGTATAAATTAAAAAAAACTATTATTTTATTAATCAGTTGTTTTATTATAGACTAACAAGTGTCCACGGTTTTATAGTTATTATTATAATTAAAAGATATAATTAAATTTTATTATAATTTTTTTTTACAATAATTTCATTGGTTTACACACAATTATTTTCAACCTATCATAATACCAAACTTTTTTTATAAATCAACAAAAGAAATAAAAAATGATGATGAAAGTATTATTGTTATTATCAATTGTTATCGCAATTGCCAATGGTTTTTCACTTTTTACTAAAAGTGATGAATTCCCATTAAATGTTAACAGTCGTTCCGGTGCTTATCAAGGTATTTACATTGATAATGCTCGTGCTTTCTTAGGTGTTCCATATGCTAAACCACCAACTGGTTCACTTCGTTTCAAACCACCACAAGATAAAGGTTTCCATTGGGGTATTTACAATGCTACTAAAAGTGCTCCATCATGTTTCCAATCTGGTGCTACTGCTGCCTCAAATTATAGTGAAGATTGCCTTTACTTAGATGTCTACACTCCAAAATATGTACAAAGAACTGAAGGTATTTTCGATCAATTACCAGTTATGGTTTTCATCCACGGTGGTAGATATTGGACCGGTAGTGCTTTAGACTTCCCAGCAGATAAAATGGCCGCTTTAGGTAACGCTGTTGTTGTTGTTATGCAATACAGATTAAATGTCTTTGGTTTCCAACCATTCGATTCAAATACTAATCTTGGTTTACTTGATCAACAATTAGCTTTGAAATGGGTTAAAGATAATGTCTTTGCTTTTGGTGGTGACTCTAACAAGTAATTATCATTTACTATATATTTAAAACTAATTTTAAAAGTGTTTAGTCATACTAATTTTTTTATTTTTTTTTAATTTTTAGAGTAACTATTTTTGGTGAATCAGCTGGTGGATCATCAGTTTTATATCACTTTATTACCCCATCATCATACAATTTATACGATCGTGTTATTGCTCATAGTGCTTGGCAATGGTATATCCCAACCGTTGAAACCTCACGTGTTAAAGCTGCCACCTGGGCTGCTACTAAAGGTTGTGCCAATACCACCTCAACTGGTGCACCAGATTACAACGCTATTGTTGAATGCCTTTCAACCAAAGATGCTCTTTCAATTACCGCCACCACTGCTCAATCAGATTTCTTTGTTCCAATGATCGATGGTAGACTTATTACCACTTTACCATTAAACTCATTCAAATTAAAACAATACAACCAAAAGGCTGAAATCATCATTGGTCACAACTATGATGAAGGTAACTATATGGCTTATTCACGTTTAGGTTACAAATCACCAAACCAAACTGTCACCGACACCACCTATTACAACTCTTTAAGAAAATACTTAAACGTTTACTTTAACCCAACTCAAGTTGAAGATATCGTCACTCTTTACGAACCAGTCAAAGCTCAATTAGGCAACTGGTACGCTGGTGCAGAATTCTTTGCTGATTACTATATTATTTGTGGTTCCATTTTAGCCGCTGAATACCTCAATGGTACCCAAACCAACTTTAGAACCTACATCTTTAACTATTCATCACCAAACTACCCAGCCAATGATTGGTTCTTAGCTGCTTCACATGGTAATGAATTAGCTTACGTCTTTTTCACCGATATCTATACTCCATTCGTTAAAACTCCAGAAGATAACTTATTGTCAGTTAGAATGAACAGAGCTTGGACCGATTTCGCCGATACTGCCAATCCAAAATCAATCTTATCCGAATGGCCAACCACCTACCCAAGTGCTATGTACTATGGTGACAATGCTAACATCTTTAATGAAGTTAGACCATACCTTAAAGATATTTGCTCTTCATGGAGACCATATCTCGAACAATATTAAACAAATATAAATAACCCTTTTTAAAAAAAATTTATAAAATTAAAATAAATTTTATCATATAAAAATAATCACGCATAAGTGTGTGTTTATAAAAATCAAATTTGAAACTATAATTTTTTTATTTTATTTTTTTTATTAAATCTATTGTTATATAATTTATTAAATATTTAAAGTCAATTTAAATTCGTTTTTTTTAAAAAATCAAAATTTTTTTTTTATTTTTTTGTTTTTTTCATTTTTTTTTTTTTCATTTTTTTTTTAAATTAAACGATCAAATAATATTACTTTTCATTATTTTTTATTTTAAATATTTATATTACTCTTTATAATAGATAATAATAGATAATAATAATGCTATTAAATAGTTATATTAGAAATTTTAAAAAGTTAAATATTCAAAATCAAAAGCAATGGTTTGGTTTAAGAAATTATTGTGCAACTACAAAGAATGAAAATGTTATCGACATTTTAAAAGCAAGAGGATTTATTCATCAAATGACAGAAACTGATGATGTAATGAGATCAATAACTGAAAAGAAGAAAATTACATTTTATACAGGTTTCGATCCAACAGCAGATAGTTTACATATTGGAAATTTATTGACATTGATGGTAATGTCACATTTAAAGAAGCATGGTCACAACCCAATAGCAATTGTAGGTGGAGCAACAGCATTAATTGGTGATCCAAGTGGTAAGTCAACAGATAGACCAGTTTTAAGTGAGGATTTTATAGAGAATAATTTAGTATACCTCAGAGAGAACATTAGAACCATTTTGGGCGAAGATACAACAATTCTCAACAATATAGATTGGAATAAAAACCTTAGCATCATCAATTTCCTTAGAGATATAGGCACATATTTTAGAGTTGGCACAATGATTAAAAAAGATTTCATTCAAAATAGATTAAACTCTGAAAACGACGATAGTGGCATCAGCTACACAGAGTTTACATATTCATTACTTCAAGCCAATGACTTTGCACATCTTTACCATAACAATAAATGCGAGTTACAAATCGGTGGTTCTGATCAATGGGGTAATATAGTTTCAGGTATCGATCTTATCAGAAAGAGATACAAGGGTCAAGGTATGGGTTTAACCATCCCATTACTCACCAATAGCGAGGGTCAAAAGCTTGGCAAAAGTGAAGGCAACTCCATCTGGTTATCACCCCACAAGACCTCTTCTTACATGTTCTACCAATATTGGATCCAAATAGCCGATGCTGATGTAGAGAAACTTCTAAAACTTTTCACATATCTCCCACTAAACGAAATATCAGAAATTGTATCACAACACAACCAAAACCCACACCTTAGAACAGCACAAAAGAAACTATCTGAAGAAGTCACCCGTTTAGTTCACGGTCAAAAAGGATTAGAGGAAGCATTATTAACCACCGAAATCCTTTTCGGTAAATACTCTGATGCTCTTTCAAATCTCGACGAAAATAACAATTGCATTATCGAAGGTAAAAGCGTTGGTGACCTCTTATCAAAAGCAAACTACATCTCTTTAAGCAAGTCTAAATACCTCAATCAAAAAATAGTTAACATTCTCTCTGAAGTATCGGGTATATCCTCAACACAAGCAAGAAAGCTATTCACAGATAAGGTTGTTTTCATGAACAGCAAATTAATCAATGACCCAAAAATAACCTTAGCTGAAAATCAATTAATTTCAAATCATTTCATTTTGTTAAAGTCTGGTAAAAAGAATTTCCATTTAATAAAATTCGAATAATAAATAAATAATAAAATAAAAATATAAAATAAAGAATATTCTTTTAAATAATAAAAAAAGATAATAATATTTATTTTTTTTCTTTTTTTGTGTATTATGCAATGGTGGTTGCATTTTAAATAATTATTAATTTTTTTTGTGGAGTAAAAATTATTTTAATAAAATCAATGATCATAGTCATTGTTTAAATTTTATATTAATGATCTTTTTCCTTTTTTAGAAATTTTTTGTTGTAAATTTCATTTTTTTTATTTAATTATTAAAATAAAATTATTATTTTTTTTTTTAATTTAAGATTTTTTTTTTTTATTACTGTACCATCAAATGTGTCATAGTTTCAAGTACACTAGTTTCAATAAATAAACTTAGTCAATCACTTTATATTATTTCAAATTTAATAACAATTTATTAATAGCGTTCTGAACATGGCACTAAGGTAGAACATTCATTTGTTTTATATAAATAAAATATTTAGTAGTGCCTATATTCAAGAACTTCAATTTTTAAAGAAAAGTATATGAAACAACTTGAAACAGGTGTGCAAATCTCAGCAACTCTTTGATGTCCAAATTAAAATTATGCCATCGGTGTTACTCTTTAATATAAAAATGAAATATAGAACACTATTACAGAAATTATATTATGGTTTTTCAAATCAAAGTTTAGAGATTATTCCAATTAACGTAAAATCTTTAAAATTATAGAAAAGATCATTAATAGTATTTAAATACCTTGACCAATTTCGTTCAATTTAAAAGCTATTATAACGAAGGCAACTGTATTTTATCTATAGGTAAAACATATTTTAACCATAAGGTTTCAACGAATGGATTTACCTCGCCCTCTAATCAAATCAAAATTTCAAATTCTAGGTTAATGCTCATTTTATTAAACAACTACAAGAACTTCATACATAAACGAAATGAAAAAAAAAAAAAAATAGAAAATAAAAAATTTATTTTAAAATTGGGTTTTTTTATTTATTAATATTAATTTTAATTTTTTGTAATAATAACAAAAATTTTTTAAAAATCATAACTTAAAAAATAAATAAAATAATGAGAAAAAAAAAAAAAAAAACAATAAATAATAATAATAAAAGAAACTTATTTTATTTTTTTTAAATCTTTTTTTATTTTTATTTTTAATTTTTTTTATTTAACCTTAAAAATTAGGTTAGCAGAAAAAAAATTTCCCTTTGTGTTAAAAAATGAATTTGAAAAGAAAAAAAATATTTAAAAAAAAATAATAAAAGGCAAAGAGGGGTTTTTTTTTTGATGGTGGGATTTTTTATTTTTAAGCCTGGAAATAAACCGTAATTTTTCGAAAAAAATATTCGTATATTTTTTTTAAAAAAACCTATTTTTTAAAGTTGGTTTTTAGAGTATTTAAACAAGATTAATTTTAATGCCGTTTTTTTATTTATTTTATTTTATAAATAACAAATAATTAATGACAACAAATATATATTATACAAAAAATAAATATATAGATTATAAAACAAATATAATAAATAAAATAAAATAAATTAAAATAAAAATAAAAAATGAATTTTTTATTAGTTTTTTTAGTTTTAGCAATTATAAATTATGTAAATAGTATTCAAGTAAAATTTGATACCTCA
Organism: Dictyostelium purpureum; assembly: GCF_000190715.1. NCBI lineage: Eukaryota > Evosea > Eumycetozoa > Dictyosteliales > Dictyosteliaceae > Dictyostelium > Dictyostelium purpureum. The sequence continues at coordinate 72,047 of NW_003519397.1, forward strand.
ATTATAGACTCTTGCACAAAAGCTGCTCCATGTAATTTAGCTACTAAACAAGTATGGGTTGATGGTACAATTCCGACTGATGGTGATGATATCATTATCGATTTTTCAGGATTATTAAATGGCAATGGTCAAACTATATATTTAACTGCAGTTGGTTTAAATATGGAATTAGCATCATTTTATTTAAATGGTGGTGGTGCATCAAAAAATGGTTTTATTACAAATTTAGTTTTAGAAAATGCAAATTTAAATATTAATCAAAATGATAACAGTTGTTTCAATGTAACCCAAGCTACAGTCACTATTACAGATACCGATAAAGACGGTAAAAATACAATCCAAACCAATAATTTTATCGCCAACGAAGTAAATTTAGTTATCGATGGCTATGCTAATATTGTATCAGGTAATTTTTCACTTCAAAGCTCCTCTGGTGCACAAAGTTTTATTCAAGGCGCCTCCAGTATCAATGTAACAGATTTTGCTACACTCAATGCACCAGTTTACCATTATAGTTCCGGTCTCTTAGAGTTTTCATCTGTTGTAAATATATTTGATACATTTTACTCAAATGGTACAGTAAGCAGTCATAACATTACTATTGGCTCATATTCAAGTAATTACGAATATCTATCAGTATCATACAACACCTTGTTCCTTAATGCATTCTTAGTTATCACCGATAGTCGTAATAATGTTACTGTTCAAGATTTGGAATATATTGGTTCTCATCATGCTATATATATTGGTATCTTATCAATGTTAAATATTACTGGTGTAGTTAACGGTAATACCGTAATTGATGGATACTATATTGTTATTTTAGGTAAATTGTTGTTACCATCCGGTTATACAATTAGCAATATGAATGCACCAAAAATTTATGGTGATATTCTAATTCAAGATAGTTTAAAACCAACCATTATAAATTCTGTTTATGCTCCATCTGTTAGTATTTATGGTGGTAATGGAAATATTTCAATCAGTAACTCTAACCTATATGGTGTTTCAATGGATTCAAAAGGTAGTTTAGATATTTTAACCAATACAACCATCAAGGCTATCTCTTGCAACGGTTTTGTAACTATTCAAGACTCAGCAACATTAACATTGACCAATCGTGGATTCGTTTCTACTTTAAATATCTATGGTAGTTTAGAAAATAAATTTTATTTAATAGGGGACACTATCACTGTTTTCAAGACTGGTTCAATCCATTCATCCTACAGTATTTATGCTAATATTAATAGCTTTGGTACTATACAACTTGAAACTTCAGCAGGTTTCAATTCAATTTATGTTAATGTTGGCTCCTCACTAAATTTAGACTTTCCATATCAGTATTTTAATGGCTCTTTAACTTTTGCTCAATCAACAAGTTTAAAAGCATCATTTGTTGAGTATAACTCAAAGGTCCCAGTTATCAATGTAACAGAAAGTCTCATAATAGATTCAATCCCAATTAATATTGAGGTTTCATATATAACAACCACTCCTTCAAAAGGTGATAGAATATTTTTATTTAGAGCAGGTAATTCAACTGGTGTAAATATAAAAACAAGTGATATCACCCTTTCATTATATGATGGTGTTCCATTTGATTCAAAAATTTTATACAGTATTTCAAAAGATGATCAAGGATGTGTATATATCGAATTTTCTAAATCTTATAAAGTTGTAATTGCTGTAGTTTGTACTGTAGTCCCAATTGTTTTAATTGCTGGTATTGTTATTGCAGTTGTTCTTATAAAAAGAAAAAATAAGAATAACGAAAGAATTCCTTTACTTTAAAAATTATAATAAAAAATAATTACTTTTTTTTTCTATAATAAAAATGAAAAACTATCTATTTTATTTATTTTTAATTTTTAATTAATGAAAAAAAAATTGTATAGAAATAATTTTCAATTATTAGAATAAATGAAAATTATTCTCTTATTTTTATAATCTTTTAAAAACTATTAATATCTTTGTTCACTTAAAAGAGTATTTCAATTTTCAAAAATCATAAAGTGTAAAGATAAAAATAAAAAAATATCTTAAAGATTTAATTAAAAAATTGAAAAATTATTTATTTTTTTTTTATTTGGGGTTTATATTTTTATAAAACTGTTAATATTTATGAAAATTATTTTATAAAAATTTATTATAATATTAATTTAATTTGTTTTATGGAAATATCAAGGATGATTAGAAGGGAAAAAATAGAAAAAATAGAAATAATAGAAAATAAAATTAAAGGTAATTTAAAATATATAAAATTTAATTTTAATTAGAATATTCATTAAATGGAATTTATATCAGGTTTTAAATCATTTAGAGATGGGCTATTACCTTTATGTGGAACATCCGAGTTTATACCACAGGTAGGGTCAATAAATTTAAAAACTATAAAAAATAAAATAATTTTATACAATAACTAATAGTTTTTTTTTAAAGTCATGGTTTGTTGGGCCGAGTGGTGAAAATTCTGAAATATTAAATGAATTAGTTTTAATTGCGTTAAAACATACAATAGATGCTAGAAAAGAATTTAATACAAAGGATGATAATAAAATCATTGATGAAAATTTTAGAAATGGTGAAATTTATAAAAATGCCATTGATGAAATGAAAAAAAAAACAGAGTCAATATGTTGTTTTTTGAAGAAATCTGTTCCTTTTTCATCTTTGAGGTATCAAGGTCATATGAATTCAGATGTATTAATACCTGGTATAGTTGGTTTCATTTCTGCAATGATTTATAATCAAAATAATTGTTGCTATAAGGTAAGTTTAATATATTGTACATGTAAAATAGGTTTATTAATTTTTTTTTTGTAGGGTAGCCCAACTACATCCTATATTGAAAAAGCTGTAGTTAACGATTTGAACCGTATGGTGGGATTTCGCTTTGGTGATAAAATTGATATGTTACTTTCTAAAAAAGAGAGATTGAAAAAAGAAAAAAATCTAATAACACCTTTTGGACATATTGCATCTGGAGGAACAATTTCTAATTGTGAAGCATTATGGAGCTCATTTTGGGTTAAGTTTATACCATTGGCACTTAAAGAGGCAATAAAGAATGAGAGTATATTAAAAAATGCAGAGTTAGTTAATGTTTTATTACCAAATGGTTCAAAAAGGAAATTACTTACCTTGGACGCTTGGAGTACAGTTAATATTAGTTGTGATGAATGTGTAAGGCTGCCATATAAGGTTGCATACAAGTATAATGTTGATCATTCATTAGTTATGAGTCTTTTAAAGAAATACCATCCATCCGATATGGGTTTGGTTGATTTTTTTAACACACATGGTTTGAGATCTCCCGTGTTTTTAGCTCCAATTACATGCCACTATTCAATTCCTAAATCAATTGCCCTTCTTGGTTTAGGTTTTAAATCATTAATAACAATTGCTGTTGATAATAATACCAGGTAAATAAGCTATTGCTACTATTATTACTATTTTTAATGTATTAATATAATTTTTATTATTAAAGAATGGATTTAGATTGTTTAGAAAATACTTTGGAAACCTGTATTGCTAACAAAACACCTGTTATAAATGTTGTTCCTATACTAGGTACAACTGAAGAAAGTTCAGTTGATGATCTTGAAGGTATAGTTGGAATTAAAAAGAAAATGAATAACCTGTATAATTTTGATTTTTCTATTCACTGTGATGGAGCATTTGGTTGTTACTTTGCCTCTTGTATAAGAAAAGATTACCCAATTGATGACCCAGAAACAGATGTAATAAGCCCAAGCAACTGTCATCTCGATTACAAAGTAGAACCATATGATGATTTTAATAAACTTGACCCACAGAATTATTTAAGCGACTATTTGATCAGACAATTAAAAGCATTACCTTTAGTCGATACCATAGTTGCAGACCCACATAAAACAGGCTACATCCAGTATCCCGCTGGTGCTATTCTTTATAGAAATGGAAAGTTTAAAGATGTTCTTTCTTATAGGGGCTCTTATATTATGGAGAGTAGTGAGCAAAACATAAACACTGGGGTTTATTGTAAGTAAAATATATTTCACTGACTTATTATATTTGTACTAATTTATCATTTCCTTAGGTATTGAGGGTTCTAGACCGGGAGCTGCTGCAGCAGCAGTTTACCTCGCTCATTCTGTGGTTAGAACAAGTAAGAGCGGATATGGAATGATTTTGAAAAACAGCATGCTTAATTCTAAAATATTCTATCTTCATTTGGTATGGTTGGCTTCGTCTAATGATGGCTTTATAGTTACAACTGTAAATAAACCGGATGAAGAGTTATTAAAAAAGATTAAAGAGAGAATCTTTAGGGAGGGAGAGTTTATTGATACTGATGAAATTGCACAGGATTCTGAACTTGTAAAGCTTTTGTCAAATGTAGGAGCTGATCTGAATGTGCTTGCGTATACCTTTAATTTTAGAAATAAAGATGGAACCATAAACGATGATTATGATAGCTTCATAGCATTTAATAAAAAGATAAATGATCGTTTTGACTACTCCCCCGAACAGAATCTAGAAGAATTTGACTTTGTTGTTAGCTCTACATCTTTTGGACCTTCATACGGAACAACTGCTATAAATCTGATGAAACGTTGTGGTATTGATAAATTCCCAGATGATTTTGAAGTACCTTTAGTTCGTTCTGCTATTATGGATATCTTTTCTTCACAATCAATAAAAAACTCAGTATTCACTAAAATAATGAATATATTGAAGAGTGAACTAAATAGATTTTCTAAAGAAATGACTAATTATTAATTACATATTAATAGTTTATGAAAAGAAATAAAAAATTTAAAATTTAAAATTAATATTTAATTTTAAAAAAAATAAAATTTAAAAAAAAAAAAAAAAAAAATAAAGATTTTTTTTTTATTTAAAATTAATCTATTTAATTTCATTTATTAATTAGTATACCAATATATTTATTATTTCTATTTTTAAATCATGAGCTTTTATTGGGTGTTTTAATTTTAAAAGAGCAATAAAAAAAAATTAATGTAAAAAAAAAAACTAAAAATAAAATTCAAAATAAATTTATTTTGTAAATTTATTTGAATTATTATTTAAACAATATTTTTTTTTTTTATAAATAAATTAAAAACATATGTTATAAATATATTTATATTTTTTTCATATTGGTGGGGGGGTAGTTAGATATAAATTTTCAAATTATAAATATATTTATTTTTTAATTTTTTTTTAATTTTTTTTTTTATTATTGAGTGTGGTTTTTTATTTATTTACATATTTTTTCTTTATTAAACTTTATTATATAGATATAAAATTTAATATACAAACTATTACATATATATAATATTTTTATAATCAAACTATATTTAATTAAAGAAAAAAAAAAAAAAAGAAAAAAAAAATCAAATGAAATTTATTGCAATTTTATTAATCGCCCTTTTGGGTTTTGTCTCGACAACATCGGCCTCACAAGCAGAGTGTGATTTTTGCGATGTTGTAGTAAATTATGTTGAAGGTAATAATATATTATTTAATTTAAAATGGTTTATTATATAATTATTAACTCTATTTTTTTTAATATAGGATTTGTTTTAAAGAATAAAACACAATCAGAAATTGAAACCGAACTTGAAAAAGTTTGCAACCTTGTATCACCAAACTTAAAATCAACATGTGATAATATCGTTATGGGTAATTACTGTCAATATTTTAATTAAAGTAATAATTAACTTTTATTAATTTTTAATAATTTTCTATTTCTATAGCTTACACTGAAACAATTATTAAATTAATTATTATGAAAGAAAACCCAAGTACAATTTGCCAACAAATCAAAATATGCCCACAAACTCCACAACCAAGTCTCTATGAACAAATGGCATCATTTAATCAAGATAAATTAAAAGAAATCAAGGGTGAAGTTTTAAAAAAAGCATCTCCACTCTTAGGTAGAACTAGAGAAAGCTCTGATATTTGCTCCATTTGTAAAATCGTTACCGGTGATGTCATCGTCATGGTTAAACAAAACAAAACAGAAAGTGAAATTATTTCAGATTTGGATAATGTTTGTAAAGAGTTTAAAGTATTTGCTAATCAATGTACTCAAATGGTAGAACAATATGTACCAGCCATCATTGGTATGATTGAAAGTGAAGATCCACAAGAGATTTGCCAACAAATCAAATTATGTCCCCCATCAAACAGCAATCACAACAACAATAACAACAATCACAACTTTTACAACCGTCCAATTAACAAAGGAAGACTTTCAATTACAAAGAATTTTTAATTTTTTTTTTTTCCCAATCTTAAAACAACAAAAAAATATATAAAATAAAAAAAAAAAAAAAAAGATAATCTAAATATAACTAAATAAACAATAAAAGTTTTTATAAAAAGAGTTTTGTTTTTCTTTTTTAATTTTCTGATTTATTTAAAATAGTTTAAAATATTTAAAATGGTTTTAAGAAATCGTGGTTTAAAGCATCTTGAGGAGTGATACGCTTTTCGGGATCTAAAACTGTACATTTTTCAATTAAGTCTTTTAATTGATTTATCTTCTTCATATCTTGGTCGGGGACTTGAACACCTTTGGGAAGTAAAAAGTGTAGTATATCTTTAGTTGGTTTGGTTACGTCATAAGGTACTTTTCTCATTGTCTTTTCTATACTATCAACCTCTTGCTTCATGAATACCAAATTGTCATTGAAATGATTTGAAACAAACTGTGATCTCTTTAACATTTTCTTTGGGAATGGACCTTTGTATTCTAAAAACAATCTAATCATATCATTATTTGTTTTACCAGGGAATAAAAATCTACCTGTAAATAATTCTGCTAAACAACATCCAACACTCCAAACATCGATTGCATAATCATATTTAAGACCTAAAACTATTATTAAAAAAAAAAAAAGAAAAAAAAATTAATATTATTTATAATAAAACATTAAATGTAAAATAATTAATCAACTTACTAATTTCTGGAGCTCTATAAAATCTACTAACTAAATAAGGAGTGATTTCAGATTCGTGGGTTTCTCCAGCTGATCCAAAATCAATTATTTTGATTGTATTCTTTGCTTCATTTACTACAATGTTATCTGGTTTGATATCTGAATGTAATATTTTAGAGTTCTTTATATGCTTTAAAGCAATAAATAATTGTTTTGCGTAAACTCTAACTGCACTTAAACTAAGACCAACATTCTTGCCAAACTTCTTTATTAATTGATGTAAACTCATACTAATATTTAAAAAAAGAAAAAAAAACATTAGTATATTATAAATTCAAATATATATATTAATATATGATATACATACCTCATTGCTTCAAAAACTATACAGAGATGATTTCTATATGAGAAATGATCTTTCATTTGTACACAATGGGTTTTTTGATTTGCTGAGGTATTGTTATTGATCTTTTGAAGGATTTCAATTTCTTTTTGGCCTGCTCTATTCATTGATGGACGATTTCTAATGATTTTAATAACAACATCTTCGTTAGTTTTAGTATTTTTAGCGGAAACTACAGTACTAAAAACACCAGATCCAAGTGGTTCAAATATTTGATATTTATCCATAATTTCACCAACTTTAAATTTGTAATAACCGTCTGCATCGTCCCAATTCTCTGACAAGTTAATAGATGGATTAACAATAACATTGGTATCAACAATATTTGTATCTTGAAGAGCTTCTGATGTTTCATCTGATGGTGAGTCACTAAACATATCTAAAACTGGTGCTGATTTTTTTGGTGGAGGTGGTGCCTCATTCTTTATTGCTGCTGTAGCTGGTTTGATTTCTGGTTTGCTTTTTACTTTGAGATCCTCTTTATCAATTTTACCTCTCTTTTTTAAATCTTCTTCTGATGAGCATGAATCCATTTCACCGTCATTTGATACCTCAGTATCTCTTTGATTACTTTCTTTTCTCCATTCAATAACACTATTTTCATCTTCCTCTTCTTCTTTCTGTTCTTTATTATTGTTTTTTTCGATTGATGATTGTTGTGTTGGTGGTTGTTGTACTGGTTGTTGTACTGGTTGTTGTACTGGTTGGGGTGACGATTGTGTTGGTTGGGATTGTTGATATTTTTCCATGATTTTTTGTCTTTTTAATCTATTTTCTTCTAAAATTCTCTTAGCCTTTGCCTCCTCATCCTCTTCCTCAATAATTACCGGCTCTATAATTGGGATTGATTTAATACTTTCATCAGGCGATTTGATATCTTGAGATATTCCATTTCTTCCTTTTTCTTTTTCCTTGATTCTTTCTTTTTCTCTTTCTCTTTCTTTTTCTCTTTCCCTTTCTCTTTCTCTTTCTCTATCTCTATCACGATCACGGTTAGCTTTATAGTCTCTATCATATCTATCTCGGTCTCTGCCATCATATCTATCTCTATCTCTGTGGCTATCAACTCTATAATCCCTATCTCGGTCTCTGCTATCGTGATATCTTTCTCGGTCTCTGCTATCATGTGATCTGTCTCTATCTCTGTCTCTATCCCTATCTCTATCTCTATCTCTATCTCTGCTATCATATGATTTATCCCTTGAATCCCTTTCATAACTTCTTCTTGATGATGATTTACTATCCTCATTTACTGAACCACTAAGAAATGCTGTAATACTATTAGTTTGAGGCTTTCCTATATATTTTCCTCCATTTCTAGATGAAGAATTATTATTAGATGATGATTTAGATTGTGTCGATGATAAATTTGTTGTAGAAGGTGGTAAATTATTATCCTCAACCTCGCCTTCCTCTTTACCTATTCCTGGTGAATCTTGTTTTAACTTTTTTGGTGATACCGATGGAGTAATTTCTAAACTTCTTTTCTTTTCATTTTTTCTATAAAAAACAAATAAATGAATTAGTAATTTGTTTTTAAAAATAAATAGTTTTAGTTTTTATACATACTCAATTTCAGTGTCTATGTATACCATGGTTTTATATTTGAAATTAAAAATAAAATAAAAAAAGAAAAAAAAAAAAAATAAGGATTAGTACTTGATATTTAAATTGTATTATATATTTTCTTTTAAAAATATAAACAATTATAATTATTTAGTTAATGCAAGTATTAATTTGAAATAAAAACTATAATATGTACTACTATACTATTATTATTACTACTATAATTAATTAAAATAAAAATAAAAAAAACCAATTAATGAAAATTTATAAAAAGACAAAACAAAAAAAAAAAAAAAAAAAAAAAAAGGGAAAAATTTAAAAAAAAAAAAAAAAATTTAAAAAAAAAAAAAAATTTTTAAAAAAATAATTTTATTTTAATTACCCCCTTTAAAAAATTTTTAAATTAAATCTTTACAAATGGACTAAAAAACAATAAAATCTAGAAAACTATCAGTCCAACAAATTAAATAATCAATAAATTATTATTTATAAATAAAAAGATATCTATTAATATTCCATTTGTTTTTTTTTTTCTTTATTCATTTATTTATTTATATATAAATAGCTAAATAAAAATTATTATTAGCTATTTTTTTTATGCTTTTCATTTATTTATATATAAATAGCTAAATAAAAATTATTATTATAATTAATTTGACCAGAAATAAACGATATTATTATAACTTTTTTTGTAAAAAAAAAAATGAAAATTTAATAAATATTTATTTTTTTTTTTTTTAAATTTTTTTTTTTAAAAATTTTTTTTTTAATTTATTTTTTTTATTTTGTTTTTTTTTTTTTTAAGTAATTATTTTTATATCTATTTTTTGTACAATATTTAATGCTTAATACTAAAAGCTACCTTGTTAAACAATAATAAAGCAATAATTAACAGTAATAAAATAATAAAAAGAATAACAACAGAAATGCAATATAATAATAGCAATATCCAAGACGATGTTATGTTAAGTCATAATATTGACAGTTGGAAATCTTATACATATATATACGATGTTGCCATTGATTATTTATTAAAACTACATGCACCAACTATTCAAGATTTCCAAAAGGTATTATCAAGCGAAGTTGCATCCGAACAGGTTATTCGTTCAGCATTCTATTCAGCATTCTATACAAAACAAAATATAATAAATAAAAATAATTTTAGAACCAATAATAATAATAATAATAATAATAATAGACACCACAATAAAAATATTGAAATTATTGACGAAAATAATGATACACAAGAGATTATAGAAGAAATATATGTAAATCAATCATGGTTGGATTATTTCTCAAGTAGAATTCAATATAAAAGTTCAAACAATATAATATTTAAAGTTAAAAGATTTAAAAAGAGCGCATTAGAAGAAGTGTTTGGACTTCCAACAAGCAATGGTAGCAAGCATAAAAATGAACAATATTTATCAAATAATTTATTTAAAAAGATCAAGACCGAAAATGACCCAAATCTTTATTTTAAGCCACAAGACACCTCGCCAATTAAAAATAATAATGGATTTAATGACGACGACAACTATTTAAGAGTAGAGGAAGATAGCGATGATTCAGTGCTCAAGTATAAATATGAAAAAGATTTTATTTTAGTTAAAGATGGTAAACCATTAATCATCACACTCTCACCTGATTGGGGCATGCCCTTTCATATTAAAAGCGAAGTGCAACAAGTCGATACAAATATACCCTTCCCACAATCACCAAATAATAAGAATGGAAATAATAAAAATAATAATAATAATAATAATAAAAACAATAAAAACAATAACAATCCAAATAGAAACAATAGAGGAAATGGAAAAAACAAAGATGATGATGAATCATGGTGCGGTTTAATGTAAAACTATAAATAAATTAATATATATATTTCAATATACTTTTTTTCTTTTTTTTTTTTTTTAGAATTTAAAAAAAAATTTATTATATTTTAAATTATTCCTTCTTTGAAAAGAATGATGTAATATTTGTTTGTTTTTGATCAGGCTCGGCGGCTGGTTTCTTCTTTGATTTAGAGGCTGTTGGTTTTTTTACTTTTTCTTCAGAGGCTTCTTTTTGTTTTTTATTTGATGATGGAGCCTGTTTGATAACTGGAGCTGCAACTTCAGATTTAGCAGGTGACTTGGCTTTGGATGGCGATTTAGTTATTTTCTTTTTTGGTTCCTCTTCTTCAGATTTATCCTCTTCTTGCTCTTCCTCTTCTTGCTCTTCCTCTTCTTCAGATTTGACTGCTTTAGTTTTCTTTGATGATTTAGATGGTGATTTTGCTTTAGATGGGGATTTGGATTTTGATGGTGATTTTGAAATATTTTTTGATTTTTTTGGTTTTTCCTCTTCCTCTTCTTCTTCCTCATCATTATCTTGTTCATTCATTTCCTCATCAACCTCTTCTTTTTTAATGAGTATATTCTTTGATAATTTTTCTTTTTTTTCTTTTTCTTCTTTTTCCTTCTTTTCTTTTTCTTCTTTTTCTTTTTTCAATTTCTCTTCTTTTTCTTTTTTTTCTTTTTTTTCTTTGTCCTCTTTTTCCTTTTTCAACTTTTCCTCTTTCAACTTTTCCTCCTTTTCCTTCTTTTCCCTCTTTTCTTTTTCCTCTTTATCTTTCTTCAATTTCTCTTCTTCAGCCAACTTTTGTTTTTTCTTGGTTTCTTTGTCACTTTCTTCATCTTTTTCCTCATCAGAATCCAATGGTCTCTTCTTTGACACAATTTGAGGTTCTTTATCACTATTACTCATCTCTTCATCAGAATCATCAAGGTTTCTACTATTTCTTAATCCAGATCTTTTGAAGGTTGGTAATCTAAGTTCTTCTTCGCTGTCATTGTCTGATTCATCCTCGCTATCTGATGATTTCTTTTTCTTTTTAGGTACTGGAGTTGGTTTAGCGATTGATGCTGATTTTTTACTTTCTTTTTTAGCTGCTGGTTTCTTTTTGCTTGGTGATAATTCTTTTTTACTATCTTTTTTAGATGGTGTGCTGGTTGTAATTGATGAAATATTTTGAACATCCTCCTTTGCTTTTGCAAATAAATCGACTTTAGATGATACACCTGTAGTGAAAAAACTATTTAATGTTTGTGTAGTTGATGCAGCTGGTTTCTTTGATGGTGTAGCTGTAATATTATTAGTTGTTGTTGTTGTTGTAGTAGTGCTAGAAGTTGCTGCTTGATGTCTAAATGGAATTGGTGCAACTGAAATTGGTAATGATCTTTTTAATGTTCTTTTTTTAAATGATGTTGAACTAATTGGTATTTGTCTTTAAATAAAGAAAATGAAATTTAAATATATAAAAAAAATATAAAATAATTAGTTTCTTTTTGAATTTTTTATTTTATAAAATATTAGTTATGTATATACATACTTATTGAAATAATCTGGTCCTAATTCAACTATATTCTTATATTTATCTTTAAATGCCATATATGAAAGAGTAATTACACTAAGAGGATCTTTTGGTAACGATTTACCTTTAGAAATGCTATATATATGTTCACTATGTAATGATTTGAATTTTGACTTTGAATTATCCAAACTATCATTTGATGCTAATAAATATGTAATTGAATTGTTTTGTTCTTTTAAAACCCCTGATAATAAATAAATTGGTGATAATTCATCTTTATTTTTATTATAAAAATAATTTAAAATTCTATTTAAAATTAAAATGTTAAAACTCTATTTTACTACTATACTAATATTACATATGTTGTTTATGATATTCTATTTACTCTTTTGAAATATTTGGATGTATTTTAAATTGTTCTGATATCCATCTAAAGTTTACTGAAAAACCATCGTCTAATATTATCTTTTTTAACTCATCCAATATTGATACTACTTTTTCTTCTGCTGTCGACATCTTTATCTAAATAATAATATATTAATATACAATAGTGTGTATACTATATTTTAAATTATAATTTGTAAACACAATAAATTTTTAAAAAATAAAATAAAAAAAAATTAATAAAAAATTTGAAAAAAAAAAAAAATTTAAAAAAAAAAAAATTTGGGAGGGATATACAAAGAAATAATTTTAAATAAATTAAATAAATAGATTTATTTATTTTTTTTCTATAAAATTAGATTTTAATTTTTATATTTTTATATTTTTTGTTATTATTTAATGAAAATTTTGAAAAAATAAATAAAAAAATAAAGAAATAAAGAAAAAAAAAAAAGAATTAAAAAAAAAATTATATTTGTTTGTTTTTTTTTTTTTTAAGGTTTTTTGTTTAAAATTTTGGACTATAATTGACTATGATTAACGATGCTTTTCGGCGGTAGGTGGGTTTAGTGGTGCCCAACGTATACATTTTGGATCAATACGGGAGGATTGTTTTGAATAAACTTTGAGATGCTCTTCAATAGCTTTTGGTGTTACAGAAATGATATGTTGACCTTTCCAATATCTAATTAAATTTAATGATTGAAGAGTACTAATAACGTCCTCGGTTCTAATAGATGTCATATTTGATATATCTAAAATTGATAAATTACCTTTATGTTTTCTTAAAATTTCTAATAAAACTTGGGTCCAATAAGATCTAAAACTGAGTAAACCCAAATCTGATAAAGGCTTTTCTGGTGTCCCAACCTTGTTTTCCTTTTTGGATAATTCGTAAGAGAATGAGATAAGAAGTTTTCCAAACCCTTTACGTTGATAGGGTGGTAGTGTTAAAATACAAGCAAGATTGTAACCATCGGGTGAATCTTTTTCTTTTGAAATAGCCAACCATGTGGCAACCTCTTTGATCGCATTCTGTCATAATGTAAAAGAGGAAAGGTTCAACATCATAGTAGAGAGTTTTGTGATCTAAAAACAACTTGGCCAAGAGACAAAGATTTTGACAATAGATTTTATTTTTTTTGCCATCGACTTCAAACATTGAAAGGTTACCACTTCTATAGATTTCATTTCCTGGTGGATGACGAAGATCGCATTTTAATTTGTGTCTATTAAGTGTTTTCTTTTTCTTCATATACTTGAGACAAAATTCGCAAAGGAATAACTTATCACATTTTGCAAACTCTTCTGGGTATGGCGAGAAATACCATGTGTCAATTTCATAACGACCCAACTCTATAACATTAATATTCTTTACTTTGGTGATCTCTTCGTGTTCTTTTTCTATAGCTGACAATTTGTTATCTTCATCGGCACCCTTTTGAATGTGGTTCATCTCTTCATACTTTCTTTTAATTTGACGTGTGACTTTTCTAAATTGACCATCTGATTGAATCTCTGCCAATGGTACATTTGGTTTATTTTCTGACTCTATACGACTGAAATCCATTCTACTCTCGTGTACCCATTCATCCAAACGACGATTGAACTCGTGGTAATGTACATAGTAATCGAATGTGCCTGATTCTGACTCTGCTTCTCTTTTATCAATAATTTCACATTTACGATATTGGTCATCTCTCCAACGGCAATAAATATGTGTACCAATTTCCAAAACTTTTCTATTTGAATTTGGCTCTGTAATGTTTTGCTGTGGTTGTTCATTCTCTTTATTGGAGTGAGTACCATTTGTTGTATTTGATGTGGGTGCTGATTTTTTATTTGCTGTTTTACTTTGTACATTTTCGGTTCTTTGTCTTTTATTTCTTGTTGATATTGGTGCAACCTCTTCCCTCTCTTCTTCATCATCTTCTTCTTCCTCCTCTTCATCTTCTTCATCATCTTCTTTTTCTGTACTTTTACTATTTTCTTCTTCTTTTTCGTCATCATCATCGTCATCTTCAATTTCTTCGACAGCAGCTGATATTGACTCTTCCTCCTCCTCCTCCTCATCTTTGTTATCTTCTTCCTCTTCTTCATTTTCATTTTCTTCTTCTTCTTCTTCTTCCTCTTTATTTTCTATTTGTTCTTCTTCATTTTCTTTATTCTCAATATTATCTTGTTCATTTTCGATGATTTCTTCGGATAGTGCCATTTTTTTTAAAAATTTTTAATTTGAAAATTTTAATTTATTTTTTTATTTTTTAAAATTCATAAAAAAAAAGATTGGTGTGAAGAGAAATAAGTGTGTGAATGAATAAAATTTTAAAAATTATAACTATGTATGTATTTATTTAACTATTTAAATAATTTATTATTGATATTTATTAATTTATTTATTTATCTATTTATTTTTATTTATTTTTATTTATTTAAATTTATTATGTATAAAAAAAAATTTTATGAAAGAAAAAATTGTATGTAAAAAAAAAAAAAAAAAATTAAAATAAAGTGATTATTATAAATTATATATATGTATTAACAAGAAAAAAAATAAAAAAACCAATAAAACTTTATTATATACAATATATACTTTTATTTTATTTATATTATTTTAACAAATGTTTAATATGGTTAATTTTAAATTTATGTGTTCTTTTTTTTTTTTTTTTTTTTATATGGAGGAATTTGAAAAAATTAAAAAAAATTAAAAAAAATTGTGTTTTTAGTTGAATTTTTTTTCTTTTTTTGTTTTGTCTACCTTTGTTTTCCATATATTTTTTTCTTTGTCGGGGTGAAAATAGTAACTAGTTTCCAAAAAAATAATGTTTTTGACCTTTGTTTCTTTTTTATCTAAAACCATTTGTGCACTCGGCATATTTTTTTTTTACCCCCCCCCCCTCTTATGTTTGATGACTCCC
>NW_003519397.1:87713-105560 GCF_000190715.1 Dictyostelium purpureum
CCATAAACAGCGGGATTGTCTTTAATCATCTGAGGGGCGCGGCACCAGAAGAGAAAAAAAAGGGAGCCCGCCAGGCGGGTCCTCCTGGGAATAATAATTCTTCTTTGCTTTTTCCTGGCCACTGCAGTGTGCTTCGGGTTTCTTGATGATTGTCGGGGGTTTTTTTTTTTTTTTTTTTCTGGGGGGGGGGCGGGAAAAAAACAAAAAAAAAAAAAAAAAATGGTGGCATTTTCCAGGAATTTTTTTTTTTTTTTTTTTTTCCCTTTTTGCTTTTTTTTTTTTTTTTTTTTTTTTGTGGTTAAATAAAATTTTGGGATTATAAATTTTTTTTTTTTTTTTTTTTTTTTTTTTTTTATAAATTTATTTAGTTTATTCAAATTAATTTTAAAATCCACCGAACTTTAATTTAAATATCCTTTAAATTTAAAAATAAAATAATTAATAAAATAAATATTAAAAAGCCCAAAAATAATACAAATAAATAGAAAATATATCTATAAAAAAATCAATTTCATTTTTGTTTAAATTCGATTTGTTTTTATCTTTTTTTTTTTTTGTGTTATTATAATTTCTTTTTTTATTCTATTTTTTTATTAAATATAAATTATACTCTTTTAAAATTACTACACCATTTCCATTTTCTCTCTTTTTTTTTTTTTATATATTTTTTTTTTTTTGATATTATTTGGATTAATTAATTCGTTTTATGAATAAACCTTTAATTTAGTTTAATTTAAAATTTTAATTTAATTTAGTTTTTTTTTTTTTATAATTTTTTTTAATTTTTTTTTTTTTTTTTTTTTCGTTTTTTTATTTTTTATTTTTTATTTTTGAATTGTTTAATATAAAGTTGTATTTTATTAAATGGCAACAAGTGGAAGAAGAGAGGCAGTCAGATTGTATAGAGATATTATAAGAACCATTCGATATTTTAATCACAGAAATGATCAAGGTAGACAATGGAAAGATGTATTAAGAGAGAGTGCAAGACAAGAATTTGAAATGAATAGATTTGAAACTGATCCCACAAAAGTAGTCCAATTAGTTATGGTTGGAAGAGACTGTTTGATGAAAATTCAAGAAGGTGTAAGTATTCAAACACAACTACATTAAATCCATGCCAATCTAATATTAATTTATTTTTATTTAGATGCTAACTGGTAAAGTTAATAAAGAACCAGACAACCCAACAGATTCATCACCATTCACCAAAGTTTTATAAATAATAATAATAATAATAATAAAAAACAATAATAAATAATTGATATAATAGTTTTAATCTATTGTTATCAAATTGTATAATATCCCAAAATTTAAAAAATTATATAATATGTGCACATAAAATTATTAAAAAAAATTATATATAATTATAATTATAAATTTTATTTTTTATTTTTTTATTTTTTTTTGTATTTTTTTTTACCCAAGAATTTAAAAAACTTTTTGTTGTATCTTTACATTCTATTTGATTTTATATAAACTATATTAAATTGATTTATTCTTTTTTGGTTTCATTGGTTTCGACTGGGGCATCTTTTTTATCTATAGTATTTTATGGGAATAAAGTTAGTTATATATTTTAAAAATTGAATATTTAGAAAAATAAATGTGTTAAATGAGATATTTTACCAAAAGCAATGTTGACAATTAATTGTCTACCGTCCATTTCGTGACTGCTGTTGACAGCGTGTTCGGCAGCTTCTGGGGTTGCGAAGGTAACGAAACCGTAACCTTTTGAACGTCTAGTAATACGATCCTACAATTGATAAAAAAAAATATATATTAATATTTAATTATAAAAAAAATAAAAATAAAAATCGTTTATTGTAAAATACAAATAAATGTAAATATACAAATAAAATTAAAAAAATATTTGAGACTTACTAAAACGACGTAACCATCACTGACTGGGCCGAATTTAGAAAAGTGGTTTTTGAGGGCAACTTTGCAAATTGACCATGGGAGACGAGCAACAAAGATTCTACTTGACATTTTTAGTATATATAAATTTTGTATATGAATGACAAACTGTAAAAAGAAAAAAAAAAAAAAAAATTTTTAGAAAATTTTGAGCAAGAAAAAATTTAAAAATTTAAAAAAAAAAAAATTAAAAAAAAAAAAAAATAAAAACGAAAAAAAAAAAAAAAAAACCGAATATTAATTTGTTCGTTGCTTTAATAAAAAAGTGAAATAATTTATATTGTGTTATGTGCAACTACTTTTTTTTTAATTATTATTATTATTAAAAAAAATATTATTTATTCATTATTCATAAGAAAACTATAGTTCGTTTTAGAATAATTCAAACCTTTTTTTTTTTCCTCCCTTAAATATTGTTAACATTACTATTATTGTTTTATTTAAAAGAATTTGGAAAATAAAATAAAAAAAACAACAATTAAATTGGGTAGTGGGTACATAATTTATCACAATTATTTCCAAATTGAATTATTTATTTGATTTTTTTTTAAAAAAAAAGGATTTTTTAAAATTTAAAAAAAATTTCATTTTTTATTTTTTTATTTTTTTGTATTTTTTATTTTTAAAATAATAGTGATATAGTGTATATATTCATATATTCATTTTAGAAATATAATGGATCAACTGGAATATTCGAGAATTGTTGAAATATTAACAACATGTTTAAATTGTAATAATGATGTTAGAAAAGCAGCCGAGGATCAATTAGTGCATTTAAAAAAGCAACAGGGATTCTCTAAATATTTATTGGAGATTTTTGGTGATCAAAATATTTTTTATGGTGCAAGACATCTAGCAGCCATTTCATTTAAATCTTTAGTTATAGCTCATTGGAAAAAGTAAGTGAGTTTTTTTATTGTGTTAATATTGCAGTGTTAATTAACTTTTTTTTTATTATTTTTATTTATTTTTAGAGGTAGTTTGTTTACAGAGGAGGAAAAAAATATATACAGGGACAAATTATTAGTACTATTAAATAATCCAAACGAAACTTGCACAGAAGGTATCGAAATTTTAGCAGTTTCAATTGGAAAGATTGCAAGAAATGATTATCCAAGTCAATGGCCAAATCTCATGAACGTATTGTTGGAAATATTTGAAAAGTCTACATCAGATAGAGTTAAAATTACATCACTTAGAGTTATTAAATTTGTTATTAAAGAAGTTGCATCAAAAAGATGGTTTGGTGATAGAGATTTTTTCACCCAGGTAATTATTAGCTATTTTTATTTTTGTTTATTAACTCTTTTTAAAAAATAAAAATATTAAAATAAAAATTTTAAATTTTAGCTTTCAAAAAATACATTTGGATATTTTATTAATGTTTGGAAAGATGGAACAAAAAAATTAATTGAATTATTAATCAGTAGTCAAGATTTGGGTCAATACAAAACATCATTGATAATGTTATTAAACTCAATTACAAAGATTTTAAGAAGAGTTGTCGAATATGGTTACACAGACTATCAATCATCAGAAGAAATTTGTAAATACTACTTTGATATATTTTCAATTGTACCTGAAATAATGAAATATAGATTAACAATTAAAGATTCAAGTGTATTAGAGTTAATTGATAAGTTTGTTTTTTTAAATCAAAAAGTAAGATTTTTATAAAAAGTTTTATTTATTGTAATTATTTACATTATTGCTAATACTCTTATTTAATTATTTAATAGATTTTATTAAGGTCACAACATGTACAACCATTAAGTTTTATAAAATTATTAACACCAACATTACAATTTTTTTCAAATCAAATTTTATTATTTAATCCACATGATACAAGTAAAAAAGAATGGAATTCAAGTAAACAATTTTTGTTGGTAATAACACAGGGTATTAATTTTATGAGAGAGGTTGTAAACTGTTCCTCCTATCAAAGTAGTTATGACGACCCAGATCAAGATGAAATAGAACGTATTGGTACATTAGCAGAAAAGAATCAAAACAAAGAGCATTTAACACCAATTAATTTGGCACAAAATTCAATTAAAGGGTTTTTTAATCATGACAATCTTTCTTCTATATTAAAGGCATTGGTATCAAATTGTTTAATTATTAATAGTGAAGAAATGGAAAGATGGGAATCGGAACCAGAGGAATATATTCAAGAGTTACAGGTTGAAGATGTTTATTTTGAATTAAAACCAGCATCATATAATTTATTCATCCTTTTAATGAGACACTTCCACGAGGATTGTGTGGATATTGTCATTAAAATGTTGGAATACATCACATCACCATCATTCGACTCAAGACAAGTTCAACTAAATACTGAACAGATTTGTTTAAAAGAAGCTTGTTATATGACTATTGGTTTGGGCTATTATGATCTCATTGAAAAAGTTAATTTCAGTGATATCTTTTTAAAGGTTTTCGTTCCAGAGCTCCAATCTACAGACCCACGTTTCAAGATTATCAAGCGTCGTATTCTTTGGTTAGTTTGTTATTGGATTGGTAAAATCCCAGATCAATTAAAAGATGATTTAGTACGTCTTCTTTTAGGATTTCTTAAAGATTCAGATATGGTAGTTGCATTAACAGCTATGGATGCAGTAAAGTCATATATTGATGATCTCGAATTCGACTATGTAGCCTATCAGCCATACCTTCAAGATACATTACAGTTAATTATTGGTCTTTTTAATCGTACTTATAGTGCCACTGCAAAGTCAAATCTTTTAGCTGCTCTTGGTATCATTTTTATAAAGTTCAACGAAAATATTAAACCATTTACTCCACTCATTTATAAACTTTTCGAAAGCCTTTGGAATAATGGTGAGGAGGAGGCAATGGTAAAGAGTGCTGTTTTACGTTCATTCTCATTCTTCCTTCAAGCTTTAAACAATGATCCAACTCTTTTCTTCCCATTGCTTTTACCAATTATAAATTTCTCAATCTCTGATAAAGATAGCGTTCTCTATTTAAGAGAGGATGGTTTAGAGTTATGGTTCCAAACCATGGTACGTGTTCCAAGCCTCAATTCAAGTAATACCGCATTGCTCGAGCTATTTAACCATTGGCCAACTATTATGAGCGAAACTTTAGAATTTGGTGAGCAGTGTTTCAAGATACTTGATACATACCTTTTATTGGGTCAAATCGATTTCCTTCGTTTCTATGGCTCTAAAGTTTCATATACAATCGAAAGTGTTTTGGACGAATCTTTCCATGATTGGTATGAAAGGGTTATTAAATCAATTGATAGAATACTTCAAATTGTGCAACCAACTACAGATGCAATCATTATGTTAGAAGCATGTATCAACAAAATATTAAAAATGGTTATTTGTGGCAACGAAGAGGATAACAGTATTGTGATGGTAGATTATTTATCAGTATTTTCAAGAATTTTAACAATGGACCCAACTGCATTTTTCAAAATTTTAGACCATATACCACTTCAATACTTTAAACAGGATAGCGAGGATGATTCACTTGGTTCAAAACCAATACCAACAACAAGAAAAGAGTTATATAGCACATTCTTTGATACTTATTTTGAAATGATTGATAGAACAGGCTCATTAGAACAAAGAAAATTAATAGGTATTGGTTTATCAAATCTTTTAACAGTCCCAAGAGAAGAGGTTTTGGAATTATTAGGCACAATTATTTCAATGGTTGTAGGGGTTAGAGGTGATCTTGTCGATGTCACTCAAGATTCATATTGTAATGATGGTACAGTTCTCTCTCAAGAAACTAGTGGTGTTCAAATTCAAGCTGATAAAATATTTAATAATGATCCAATAAACAAAATTAATCTTTCAACTTATTTATATCAAAAAATTCAAGAATCCTCAAATGTTTTTGGAATTCAAAATTTTGAAAATGCAATTAAAAATGTTCACCCATCAGTTTTAGAATTAGCTAAACCACCACCACAATAAAGATAATTAAAAATAATAATAAAAAAAAAACAAAATAAAAAATATATTTTTATTTTATTTATAGATAGTATTTTTATTTAATATAATATTTAAATATTATTTATATGATTTTTAAAAAAACTGCTTATTTCATTAATTTTTCTTTAACACCCAATTTTTATTTTTATTTTTTTATTTTTCTTTTTTTTTCATATATAAATCTTTTCGTTTTATATATTTTTTTTTTTACAGATAAACCTTTTCCTTTAATAATATCTTTATTTTATTATTTTTTATTATTTTTTCTCTTTAGTAAAAGTAAGTTTCGATGATATCATAATTATTTTTTTTTTTTGATATTTAATAATTAGCTGTAAAATTTTTTGAATTTGTTTTTTTTTTTTTTTCAAATAATTTTTTTTATTTTATTTTATTTTTTTTTCATAAAATAATTAACTAATCTTTTTTTCATTTTTTTTTCATAAATAAATAAATAATTTTTTCATTTTATATATTTATAAAAAACAAATTAGTTAAAGAACCATTTATTATTTATTTTATAATATTTTTAAAAAAAATGACAGAAAAAGTTAAAGCAATTATTACTGGTGCAACAGGTATGGTTGGGGAGGAGGTAGTAGAATCGTGTATTTCATCACCAGATGTCGAATCTATTTTATTGGTTAACCGTAGAGAATCTGGTTTTAAGCACCCAAAGATTAAAGAAATTGTTCATAAAGATTTATCAGATTTAGAATCAATCGAAGATGAATTCAAGGGGTATAATTCAGTATATTATTGCATGGGAACATCATCAGTCGGTGTGGATAAAGATACATATTATAAAATAACTTATGATATGCCTATGGCCATGGTTAATTCATTCGCAAAAGTTAATAATGCAAAATCTAAAAGTGATAATAATTTAACATTTGTTTATGTAACTGGAAATGGTACAAATATCAATGGTTGGCAAAATTGGCAAAAAGTAAAGGGAAAAACCGAAGCTGATATTATCAAATCTCCAATCAAAAATGGTTATGCTTTCAGACCAGGTTTCATGAAACCAACTCCAGGTTTAAGATATACTAGTAGTTATTATAAATATATTGGCTGGATGTATGGTATCGGACGTGCTATAAGCTCCAATGGTTTCATCACTCTTAAAGAGCTTGGTTCCGCTATGATCAATGCTTCCACAAAAGGTTATAGTAAAAATATTCTTGAAGGTTCAGATATTGTAAAATTAGCAAATAAATTGTAAAATAAAAAAAATAAATAAAAAAATCTTGTTTAAATAGTATTAAAATTTTCATAAAAATTACATCATCCAAAATTGTAACCTTTTACCAAATGGTTTTTAATTTTAATTGAAAATAAAACTTCATGATTTGGTACCCTTTTTTTTTTTTTTTTAATTTTTTTAATTAAATTTTTTTTTTTAATTAATTTTTTTTTTTATTTTTTCATTTATATTTTTCATTAATTTATTTTACAACAAACACAGATAGATTCAAAGATATTCCATATACCAATATACATTGTAGTTTTATAGTTTATATATAGTAAAAAGATGTTAAGTAAAACAACTTTCACAATTTTATTATTATCATTATTAATGTATTGGTTTGTTAATAATAGAAATTGGGAATATGAAAGAAGGATAGAGTTTTCAGAGGATATGAGAGATAGGGATGTTAAAAAGGTCAGAGCAATTATAACAGGTGCAACTGGAATGATAGGTGAGGGTGTGGTGCACCAGTGTTTATTAGATGACGATGTTGAGTCCATATTATTGGTCAATCGTAGGGAATCAGGTATTAAGCATCCAAAGATTAAAGAAATTATCCATAAAGATTTATCAAATTTAACAAGTATTGAGGATGAATTTAAAGGGTATAATTCAGTTTTTTATTGCTTGGGAACATCATCATTAGGAAAAGATAAAGATACATACTATAAAATTTCATATGAAATGCCAATTGCAATGTTAAATTCTTTCATCAAAGTAAATAATGCAAAAGAAAAATACGACAACGATTTAACTTTCATCTATGTTACAGGAGCTGGTACTGATAGCAATAGTTGGTCGAACTGGGCTAGAGTCAAGGCATTAACCGAAAGTACAATTATCAATTCAACAGTATCAAATCCATTAGCATTTAGACCAGGTTTTGTTAAAGAAATTGAAGGATTAAAATATACAAATAAATATTATAAATTCATTGGTTGGCTATATAAATTTGGTAGATTAATTTCAACTAATGGGTTTATTACATTGGAGGAGATGGGTAAGGCCATGATTAATTCAGTTTTTAAGAAATATCCATCAAGAATTGTTAGTGGTATCGATATGGCAATTTTAGCAAACTCAAGATAATTATATATTGTAATATATGTAAATAAAAATAAAGTTTATGTTTAATTTAAAAGGAAAAGTTATATTATATTTTTTTATTTGTATTATTAAAAATAAAAGATAGTGGAACATTATTTACTAGTTTGTTGTTGTTGTTGTTGTTGTTTTTCTATAATTTGGTCTTTTGTATATAGAGGAACTTTGTTTTGTTTTAAAGCTTTGACTTCTTCTGGGGATAATGGAACAATAAATGGTTTGGTATCTAGGTCAGCATATTCATCATTTCCTGCACCATTTGGTTCATTAGAGTTTGAGCTAAATAGATTAGTAAAGTAAGTTGAGGTAGATCTTAAAATATCTACAGCTTTATTCACAGCAGTTGGTTCTTGTGGTTGTGGTTGTTCAGATGGTAAGGTAACAGTTTGTTCTATAGATTCTGTAGCTTCTTTTGAAAGAGGGTATTTTGAAATAGGACTGAAAGGAGATGGAGACTCGGCAGAGTAGTTTTGAATTTTAGACAATACAGGGGTAGAGTTGCCACCAGATAAGCTGCTCTTTAATATATTTCCACTATTGCTGAGATTGCTTGAACTATTAATACTGCTATTCATAGAGTTGTTTGGTACAATTGTATTGAATTGAGAGTAAACGATTTCAGTTGGTTGGGCACCACTACTAAGTTGGTTAAGTGTAAATTGTTCAATTGTTTTTTGCAATTGTTTTATTCTATCTTCACGATCATTAATTCCTTTTTCCATTACTCTCATTTGATCTACCATCGCCTTCATTCTATTTTCATTTGCTTGGTTTATATCCGATGCACCCATTTGAATTATAAATGATTTATCTTCTTGTGGGTCCCATTGAAGTTGTAACAATAGGTTTTCTCTTTCTGATAAAAGTTTTCTATCATATTCAATTTCTTTAACTCTTTCTTTATATTTTTTTTCTAGTTCATCATGGTCATCTTGCAACTCGAAAAATTCTTCCCTAATCTCTCTAATAGTTTCAATTAGTTGTTTTTTATCCAAATGATATATACCTAAATATTTATCTTCTTCATCAATTTCAATTTCTTTATTTGATGTAGTAGTAGTAGTAGTTGTAGTAGTAGTAGTGTTATTATTATTATTACTATTTTCCATTTTATTTTATAAAAAATATATAGGTAGTATTAAAAATTTGGATTGATATATAGTTTTTTTTTTTTTTTTAAAAAAATAAAAAATAAAAATAATTATTTATTAAATTATTTATTTAATTATATATTATATGTAAATTTTTATTCAATAATTTTACTCATATAATAAATAAAAATAAAAATAAAAATAAAAATTAATAATAATCATTTTAATTGAAAATAAAAAAAAAAAAAGAAAGAAAAAATATATAAAATTTTCACCACACTTCTATTAAAGCATATCAAAAATATATTATTTTATTTGGGGGTAAAAATTTAAAAAGAGTGTGTATATATTTCTTTAAGTGGGTTAGGGTGTATTATAATATATTTATTTTTTATTTTTAGTTTCTATTTTTATTTTTTATTTTTTTTTTATAAATGTAAATATGATCAAAAATAAATAAAAAGTTTGTTAAGGTTGTGTGTAGAAATTGTTTTTATTTTATTTATATATACATGTTTTTAAAGTTTTTAAAAATAATACTATTTTTAAAATCTTTTTCGGTAAAGATATTATTGTTTTGTTTAGTATTGGTTGTGGAGGTTGTATCAAATAAAATACTCTTTGAAATTTTTAAATCTAATACATTGATAAACCATTCAACAATATCATAATAGTTATTTATTATTGCATATCTAAATAAAATTATTGTATTGTATTGCGTATTAGAATTATCATATAAATTATTATTATTATTATTATTATTAATATTATTATTATGGTAATATTCTAAAAAAATTGATTTATAATTATTATAAAAATATTGGAGCATGCTCAGTCTACCATAGTTAACTGCACCACAAAGTAATTCGAATAAATATCTTTTTTTATTTGTAATATATTGTTGAATTAGTGTTGAGGAACTGGTATTATTTATTGTTGAATTTAGGTGATTATCTAATACCATGAGTAAATCAAGTGTGTCCGTATCATTTAAGAGGCCAATACAATAAAAAATTTCGTCACAATTTTCGTGACTAAATAACGAGAGATTTTTTGATATTTTAAAACCTAAATTGTGGTATATATCTGTAATGTCTTTGATAATATTTGATGCATTTTCGGTGGATGGTTCAGGGTTATCCATATTAAGATTATTAATGCTGGCAATATTGGTGTTGTTTAGTAGGACTTGATCTAATCTACCAGTAAGATATAAATATCCATTTATTAAATTTAGATGAGTTGGGGAGAGAATTCTTTTATTAAGATCCATATTATAGTCACCAAAATAGTCTAAATAGTTGCTTGGATTATTTCTAAAAAACCAATCAAAGAATTCGATTTTTTCACCTTGGGTAAACTTTGGGGAAGTCATGACCATAATTATATTAAATTTAACTCTTTTAGCAGAGCAATGGCAGTTACTAATGATGTATTTGATATCATCTAATTCGACAATGTCAATGAATTGCCCATCGATACACTCAATCATATAGTGGTAATCAATCCTAAATTTCCTTGTGTTGCTTAGTATATGAACGACTGATTTTGATGAAACTTGATTTTCTATACCATATGGTTTTCTTGAAAATGGTACTCTTGCTTCTGGGTCGTTCATTTCAATTAAAGTTTGGTAGTGTTTTAAAAGATTGGTTTTTCCGAAATGGTACCATGATGTAATACTTGTTCCATTAACAGGAATGCTGCCATTGTTATTAAAGTGCTTATATATGTAATCTAAAACTTGTGGTGATCTGATATAACGATATAGACATAACGAAAAATGGTGATGGAGTAAGTGTCTTTCTAAAAGAACAGGATCTAGTTCAATAGTAGAAATAAGATTGTGGAGTTTTGAGTGGGCGTACTTAATTAAATCGAGGTCGTCAGTGGCAACACATAAACAAAATACCAATAGTGGATGAAATTTAAAATCTTTATTTAGTTCTGAATCTGAAATATCATGGCAAATAGAGTTTATAAAATTTCTTTTTTTAATTTCAATATTTTCTTTATTGTGGTCAAAGTTGCAGTGCTCGAAAAGGAAATCTGGGGATTCGTATCTCTTGAATAGTTCGCCTACCCAGCTCTGGAAAAGTATCATTTCAAAGAATATATTTGTTTTTGATAATCGGTTAAACCATCTTTTGATTAAAGTGTAGTTCCCATATCTAAATGCAATCATGCAACACTTTGAAAAGGTTTCTTTTATTTCCATATTAATAATAACTTGATCATTAATTGAGCCATTGTTAAAAGTTAAATAGTATCTAATGTTTTTGTTTTGTTGATTTGTAATTGATAGGTACATTTTAATTAGTTTTTCAATGGAGCTAGAGATATTGTTGTCACTTTTCAATAGACCAATAATTGAAGTATTTAATTGTTGCTTTGTAAAACCTAACAGGCTAATCGCATCATTGGTGAGGATAGCACTTGCGTCAAATTGGTGGGCAGTTTCTATAGTAAATACAACGGGATCCAGGATATAGTTTATTAATTTGCAAGCATGTATTAACTTTGAAAGTTTAAAGGATCTCTCTTCTCTATTGGTGTTATCCTGGGTTCCACTCTTCAAATCGTATACGGCATCATTTGCTACATTGGTGGAGATACCGATTTCTCCAAATGGACAGTCGTTAAATAGTATAATAATATCTTTGGGGGTAATTTGAATTGGATGGTGACGTAAAAACTTTGATTCGACAATATAGTTTAAAGATTTAAAATTTCTGGTATTAATGGTATTTCTAATTATATTTTGCTCTTGTTCTATGGTGAGTTTTGCATTATAATAACTGAACAGTACCTTTAAAGCAGAAAAAGACTTTTCTTTGATAGCTTGAATGATGGTTGCCTCTATATCAATTAAAAAGTAATTGGAGTAGTTTCTAAACAGGTTTATATAGAAATCGGTATCTTTTTTGATAAATTTGAATAGTTTTGTATATAAATCATTATTTTGTGGACTTTGAAAATTTGGTTTATTATATATATTTAGGTTTATTGTTCTATTATTTTTATTTTTATTTTTATTATTGGTTGCTTTGTTTTTATTATTTAGAAATGGAAGATTGAATATTAAATAGTCACCATTCTTTACTTTATATTCTAGTAATTCTTTTTTATTATTATTTATCATCCAATCTACGTGAATGATTTCATAATATTTATAAGAGTTAAAGTTTGGACCGTTTGATAGATATTTTAAAATCTTATTAAATATAATTTTATTTCTTATTGTTTTCCAAAATAAAATTTCATTTTTATTTTCAATATTATTGTAATTAACGTTGTTATTATTGTTATTATTTAAATCTTTTTTTTCATTATTTTTTATTTCTGTATTATTATTATTAGAAGAGGAATATGATATTAAATTTAATGGATTAAATAAATAACCAATTTTTGAAAATATACCACTACTATTATTGTTATTAGTGCTATTATCATTGTTATTATTTCTAAAAAAATCTTCAAATATTATATTATCACTAGAAGATATATTTAATTTTTTTTTGATAAGATCTAAATATGATAAAAAAGTACCTTTATTTTTTAAAAAAAAACCAAATACTTGGAGAATTAGTATAATTCTATATAGTTTATAATTTTTATGATCCATTATTAATTATTATTATTTATTAATTAAAAAAAAAAAAAATTGAACCAAAAAAAATAAAAAAAAAAGAAAGTTTGAAAAAAATAAAAAAAAAATTACATTATAGTAATTATTTTATATTTAATAAATTCCAATGACAATTAGAAAAATCTATTTTACCTTTTTTTGATTGATTTATAAAAATAAAAAATTATTCATCAAAATTTCTAAATTATTTTTATTTTTTTTATTTTTTATAATATTTTTTTTAATCTATTGATATATATTCATTTTTATATTATAAAGTGGGTTATTGTTATAAATATTTATAAATAATACCATTTGCAGTTGTTATTTACTTAGTTTTATTATCGATTGTGATATACCATAGTTACTATGTTTATATTTTAATCTAAAACTTGTGCGTGAAAAAAAAATATAAAAAAATATATCAAAATTTAAAAATTTCTTAAAAAAAATTTTAAAAAATATAAAAAAAAAAAGAAAAATAATAATGTGATATTATTTTTAATATTATCATCTTATCATGATTTATAAAAAATACCTATAAAACTAATAAAATTAAAAATACAAATTTAAAATTTATTGTGAAATTACTTTGTTTTATTTAAAATTATTTTATATAACTAATATAAACTAATAAAAAAAAAATTAAATTATTTATTTTGAAAAAAGAGGTATTTTGAATAAATAATTAAATTTTTTTTTTTTTTTTTTTTTTTTTTTTTTTTCATTGTAACTTTTGGCTTTGTAAAATTGGTTTAATGTAAAGATATGATTTCTTTCTTCCTGCTTTTATTTTGAACCTTTTATTCCAATTGCTTTAAAATCTTTGTTATTTATTTTAAAATAAGATTTCATTATTTTACAATTTTTAATTACACTTGCTGAGCTAAGATATCTAAAGATTATACTTGAAAATATAACAATACAGTGGGCAGTTAACTATAGTATTTGTTCCATTTGAAATTAAAAAATAAATAAAAAAGGAAAAAAAAAATTAATTTAAATTAAAAAAAATAATATATATAAGAAATTAACCCCAAAAGGGCTAAAGTTTATTTTGAACATCAGAAAATACAATTATCAAATAATAAAACTACATATAATAAATAATAAATAATAAATAAAATAAAATATATATCAAAAAGACTAATCAGTAAATATGATCAAAAATTTAATACACTTATATATCAATAATTCATTTTCTTTTTTTTTTTTTATTATATTATTTTTTTTATGCAATGAATAGGTTTTTTTAATTATTTTATATCAAATCAATTAATAGATTTGATCTATTATTTAAAAGAATGAATATTATTTGAGGTTCAAATAATAATTTATATTTTTCAATATTAAAAAAAAAAAATTTAATTTTTTTAAACAATACATAATTTATTTTTTAATAATTTTAATAATTTTTTAATTTTATTGAAATTTTTTTTTTTTTTCATATTTTAAAAATTAAAGCATTTCAACCACACACACTCGTTTTCAGCTTAATATTTTTTTTCATATAATCCAATCATATATTTTTTTATTTTCTCAACAAACATAAATCATATCAAAAATCATAATAATTACAACTCAAAACATATTAGTAAAAAATGTTAGCTTTAATTATTGCTATTTTAATCTTTATTGGTTGCTATCATTTGGAACAATATATTTCCTACAGAAAAACCAAAGTTTATGATAGTGAAATTAAATTTGCTGGTAGTTATTATGTACTAAATACAACTCCAAATAAATTAGTACCAGAACCACTAAAACCAATACCAGTACCACCACCACAACAACAACAGGCACAACAATATCCATATCAACCACTAAAGCCACAACAGCCACCAAAGCCACAACAACCACAACAGCCAAAGCAATCTCCATTTCGTTTTAGTGAAGCTACACCATTAAGTTACATTTTTAAAAACGAAATTAGAAATCGTGATTATTTATATAAATCTGCTAGCTCACCATTTTTCAGTCAAACTATGGGCCATTCACCACAAATACCAACTCCACAATGTCAATTTCAAGATAAATGGTATTCATCAATGGTTAAATATTTACCATTATTTGGTTCAAAAGGACGTCTATCAGAAGTAGAAGCCGCCCAAAAACGTTTAAATGAACGTTTAAAACTTTACCAATTAAAAAATAATAAGGTGATCCCAGGAGATGGCAATTGCCAAATGCATTCCTTATCCGATCAAATCTATGGAAATTTAAATCATAGTACAGAAATAAGAAATGCTATTGTCCAGTGGTTAAGAAAGAATAAAAATTTCTTACTTCAAAATGGTGCAAATTTAAGTCAATTTGCAAGTACTAATTGGGAAAGTTATTGCAATAACATGTCAAGAGATGGTACCTGGGGTGACCATATAACTTTATTTGCTGCCGCAGAAATTTTCAAGGCAAATATTAGTATTATATCATCGGTCGATTCTCATCAATATTTAATAGAAATTGAACCAACTACTGTTATTGCCAATAAAAATATTTTATTATCCCATCATGCAGAACTTCATTACGGTTCTTTGAGTAGGATAATATAAATAAAAATATCAATTTCCCAATTATAAAGAGCTGCCATACATTCAAGTTTACAATTAAAGAAAAGTTAAAAGGTAAATATATAAATATTAATAATATAAATAAACCAAATATACTAATGTTTTTTTATTGTATGCATCTATTAGAATTTATTTAGGTATTGGCCAAACCGAAAATATTTTGATTTTGATTTTTCATAATTTAAATAGAAAATGTATTCAGCATCAAATAGTAGGAAATTACATAGTTCAAATAAGTAATAGTGCTGGCAATTAGTTTAATGATGGTTCATAGTGGTTCAAATAATGTTACAAATAATAAATCTAATGTTGTCAAATCAAGTGTTAAGATTCTAGTGGTAATTCAGGTGGGGTAAAGTAATCATATTTTTGCAGATATTCCAAACAAATTAAATATTAGTTCATCATGTTTTAAAATAGAAAAAGTTGTAAAAAGAAATAAAAGAATAACGTGGAAGTATAATAAATCTATTAAAATAAAAATAATAATAATTAAAATCGAATTCAAATATCCCAGTTTTAAATGAAGGTTTTAGATACCTTTCAAATGTTTTAAAAGAAATAAAATAAATAAAAAACTCGTTTTATTATATTATATTTATAATTTTTAAATAAATATAATATAAAAATATTTTTAAAAAAAAATTACAGTTAGGAATTATAGTTTTTTATTTAAAATTCTTTAATTCTATTTTTTAATCATAATTTTTATTTGTAAAATATTTTTGAATTAGTGTTGATATGTCTATGAATTGCCCATCGATACACTCAATCATATAGTGGTAATCAATCCTAAATTTCCTTGTGTTGCTTAGTATATGAACGACTGATTTTGATGAAACTTGATTTTCTATACCATATGGTTTTCTTGAAAATGGTACTCTTGCTTCTGGGTCGTTCATTTCAATTAAAGTTTGGTAGTGTTTTAAAAGATTGGTTTTTACGAAATGGTACCATGATGTTATACTTGTTCCATTAACAAGAATGCTGCCGTTATTAAAGTGCTTATAAATACAATCTAAATTGTATTACTGATATGATTTCTGCTTTTATTTTGAAACTTTCCAATTGCTTTAAAATCTTTGTTTTTTATTTTAAAATAAGATTTCATTCTTCGATTTTTTATTACACTTGCCGAGCTAAGACTTTTAATGATTACATTTGAAAATAATAGTATTGTTGGGGCAGTTAAATATAGCATTTGTTCCATTTGAAATTAAATAATAATTAAAAAAACAAAAAAAAATTTTAATTTAAATAGAAAATAAAAAAATTTTAATTTAAAAAATAATATATATTAGAGATTAACCCCAAAAGGGCTATAGGTTTTTTGAACATCAGAAAATATAATTAGCAAATAATAAAGCAACATATTATATGTATAAAAATAATAAATATATAATTAAAAAGACTAATCAGTAAATAAGATCAAAAATTGAATACACTTATATATCAATAATTCATTTTCATTTTTTTTTTTTTATCATAATATTTTTTTATAACAATTTATAGGTTTTTTTAATTATTTAATATCAAATCGAGTAATAGATTTGATCTATTATTTAAAACAATGAATATTATTTGAAGTTCAAATAATAATTTATTAAAAAAAAAAAATTTAATTTTTTTAAACAATACATAATTTATTTTTTAATAATTTTAATAATTTTTAAATTTTATTGAAATTTTTTTTTTTTTTCATATTTTAAAAATTAAAGCTTTCAACCACACACACTCGTTTTCAGCTTAATATTTTTTTTCATATAATCCAATCATATATTTTTTTATTTTCTCAACAAACATAAATCATATCAAAAATCATAATAATAATAATTACAACTCAAAACCTATTAGTAAAAAATGTTAGCTTTAATTATTGCTATTTTAATATTTATTGGTTGCTATCATTTGGAACAATATATTTCCTACAGAAAAACCAAAGTTTATGATAGTGAAATTAAATTTGCTGGTAGTTATTATGTACTAAATACAACTCCAAATAAATTAGTACCAGAACCACTAAAACCAATACCAGTACCACCACCACAACAACAACAGGCGCAACAATATCCATATCAACCACTAAAGCCACAACAGCCACAACAGCCACCAAAGCCACAACAACCACAACAGCCAAAGCAATCTCCATTTAGTTTTAGTGAAGCTACACCATTAAGTTATATTTTTAAAAACGAAATTAGAAATCGTGATTATTTATATAAATCTGCTAGCTCACCATTTTTCAGTCAAACTATGGGCCATTCACCACAAATACCAACTCCACAATGTCAATTTCAAGATAAATGGTATC
>NW_003519398.1:0-30129 GCF_000190715.1 Dictyostelium purpureum
ATGCATATCTTTAACCGAACTACCATATAGAATAGATTACAATTATGAATTGGTATACATTATAAAGATTAATAAAACAATTAATTTAAAACAAGTATATAAAAAATTTTGAGTATATATTAAAGAAATATTAATATTAATTATAATTTTAAAATCAAATAATAATATGAATAATTATCAGAACACCAATAATAATATAAAACTATATATTATAGCAACAATAAATAAATAATAAATAAATAATAATATAAAATTTATAAAAAATAAAAAATATAAAATGAAATATAAAAGGGATTTATTAATGTTTAAATTTATAAAGAAACATACTGGTAATAATAATAAAAAAAACAAAAGTAAAAATTAGATTTGTTTTGGGTGTTTTGTATTGGATTGGTTGAATTGCCTTTTTTTTATTGTCACAGTAAAAGGTATTGTAATAAATTATTTTATTAATTAATAATAGAGAACAATACTAAAATAATGTTATAATATAAACAATCATAGTTATAATATAAAAAATAATAATAATAGAACAAATTGATTATTTTTAAAATAAAAACGATAAATAATAAATAACGATAAATTTATAATAAAATAAATAAAATCTATAAAAAAAGTAGTTGTAGTTAAAAAGAAATTTAAAATTAGTTTTTGATATTGGTATAATATTTTTAGTTGGATTATTTAGCTATCTAAAATAAAAAAAACATATATTTGGCAATTTTTAAAACATTCAGTAATATAATTAAATAAATAAGACAGATTGAAAGGAATAATAAAAAAAAAAGGATAAAAGTAAAAATGATGACTTGTTTATGTTAGTATTCGATTACGTTGGAATTGATTGGAATGAATTTAATTGGAATCGATTGTATTGCATTAGATTATGTTGGTTTGGTTCGGAATTTTTTTGTCAGAAAAATTAAAAGGTATTGGAATATATTATCTATTTATTCATAATAGTAATAGAAATAATTGTAATAATAGAAGAATAGCAACAAATAATGTTATAATAAAAGTAATCATAATAAATAATCATAATAAATAGTAATAATAATAACTACATTACATTTAGGTTTTAGAGTATATAGAATAGTTACTCAAAATTAATTAAATTAATCAAAAATTAAAATTATATAAAAAAAAAATTTTAAATAAAAATAGTTTATTATACTATAAATTTATTAAATAAACATTTAAGAAAATAAAAAATGTAATTTTTTCTTTTTTTATTTTTTTTTAGTTTTTTAGTTTATT
Source organism: Dictyostelium purpureum (assembly GCF_000190715.1). NCBI lineage: Eukaryota > Evosea > Eumycetozoa > Dictyosteliales > Dictyosteliaceae > Dictyostelium > Dictyostelium purpureum. The sequence continues at coordinate 1,258 of NW_003519398.1, forward strand.
TTTTTATTTTTTAATATTAAATTATAAATAATAAATAATAATAAAACATTAAAAAAAACAAATTAAACATAAACATTATGTATCATCATCAATATGTATACATAAAAGAGGCCAACGTAATTCTTAACAATTTTAAACTCTTTTTGCTTTGTATTAAATATTTAGATCAGGTATAGCAAAAAACAGCTCTTTTTCAAGTTATATATAAACAAAACCAATAATAATATTTTTGTAGGTCTATTAGATAGGTTTTTGATGAATATATTCCACCACAACAAAGATATAATAAAAATTAATAAATAGAAATAGGAAAAAGTATAATCAATAATTTCTTTGATTTTAGGATAGTTAATAAAAATAGCAACTAAAATAAGCTATAAAATGTGGAAGTGTGCCATATTAAAAGATTGATAATGGTACAAATAAAACATTAGTTCATTATACGAATGCTGCCTACAAAATCAATAAAATACCCCGCAATTATACAATCATCCAATCTTAGCTAAAATAAAATAAAATAAAATAAAATAAAATAAAATAAAAAGAAATAAATAAAAAATAGATGAAATAAAATAAATTAAATAAAAAATAAAATATAATAAAATTAAACTAAATTAAAATTAAATATACATTTTTTTCAGACCCAATCAAACACTATTTAAAAAATTAATTTTAGTTACAGTATTTTCCATATTGTTTTGGCTGGGTCTCCAAAAAATGACTCATTATCTTCTTATTAATATAACATTATTTTATTTTTAGATGGTTGGATTTCGTTAAATAAGATATTTTTTGACCGGGGTTTGAAATGGAGTCATGTTCTAAAGGATAGACCACATCGCCCATATGAATTGAGGTTATTGAGTCAGGGATAATACCTTTTGTAAAACGTTGAGAGTAACCATGATTAAACATAAGATTGGTTAAATGATTTGGAATTGAACCAGGTATTAATTGATACTTGATTTTATATAAATACAACCATTTTACAGTGGGTGGTATAAAGTCAAGTGGTTGATCAAAGCCATCAAGTAAAAATAAATGTGTAACTGTTGCTGGAATTGAATTAGGTGATAATTGATACTTGATGTTTTTTAAATACAAGTATTTTACGGTGGGTGGTATAAAATTAAGTGGTTGATCAAAACCATCTTGTAAATATAAATGTGTAACTGTTGCTGGAATTGAGTCAGGTGTTAATTGATACTTGATGTTTTGTAAATGCAAGTATTTTATGGTGTGTGGTATAAAATTGGGTGATTGATTAAAGCCATTTTGTAAATATAAATCTATAACTGTTGCTGGAATTGAGTTAGATGTTAATTGATACTTGATGTTATTTAAATACAAGTATTTTACGGTGGGTGGTATAAAACTAAGTGGTTGATTAAAACCATCTTCTAATATTAAGTTTGTAACTGTTGCTGGAATTGAATTAGGTGTTAATTGATACTTGATGTTTTGTAAATACAAGTATTTTATGGTGTGTGGTATAAAATTAAGTGATTGATCAAATCCATCGAGTAAATTTAAATAGGTAACTGTTGCTGGAATTGAATCAGGTGTTAATTGATACTTTATGTTTTGTAAATACAAGTATTGTACTGTGGTTGGTATAAAATTAAGTGGTTGATTAAATCCATCAAGTAAATATAAATCTATAATTGTTGCTGGAATTGAATCGGGTGTTAATTGATACTTGATATTTTTTAAATACAAGTATTTTACGGTGGGTGGTATAAAATTAAGTGGTTGATTAAAGTCATCAAGTAAATATAAATAGGTAACTGTTGCTGGAATTGAATCAGGTGTTAATTGATACTTGATGCTATCTAAATACAAGCTTTTTACGGTGGGTGGTATAAAATTAAGTGGTTGATTAAAGCCATTTTCCAAATGTAAATATATAACTGTTGCTGGAATTGAATCAGGTGTTAATTGATACTTGATGTTTTGTAAATACAAGTGTTTTACGGTGGGTGGTATAAAGTCAAGTGGTTGATCAAAGTCATCAAGTAAAAATAAATATGTAACTATTGCTGGAATTGAATCAGGTGTTAATTGATACTTGATGTTTTCTAAATACAAGTTTTTTACGGTGGGTGGTATAAAATTAAGTGGTTGATTAAAGCCTTTTTCTAAATATAAATGTGTAACTGTTGCTGGAATTGAATTAGGTGATAATTGATACTTGATGTTTTTTAAATACAAGCATTCTACGGTGGGTGGTATAAAATTAAGTGGTTGATTAAAGCCATTAAGTAAATATAAATCTGTAACTGTTGCTGGAATTGAATCAGGTGTTAATTGATACTTGATGTTATCTAAAAACAAGTATTTTACGGTGGGTGGTATAAAATTAAGTGGTTGATCAAAGCCATCTCGTAAATATAAATCTGTAACTGTTGCTGGAATTGAATCAGGTGTTAATTGATACTTGATGTTTTTTAAATACAAGCATTCTACGGTGGGTGGTATAAAATTAAGTGGTTGATTAAAGCCATCTCGTAAATATAAATCTGTAACTGTTGCTGGAATAGTTTTGGGTAAACATCCGATAGGTCCAATAGCAAGATTACGAATTTCTAAATGACTAATATCACACCCTTCTTCGTAAATTGTAAATTCCAAATTATAAACTTTATTAAAAAGAATTAATTTAAGTTTTATTAGTTTAAAATAAAAAATTTAAAACTTACATTTTAGTGTTTTTAAATCTAAAGGAGTATCAAGTACTTCTATATAACTGTTTGTTAGATCTTTAATTGAGTAGAGATTATCTTGTTTAGTTATTAGTTTAGTATCGTTATATTCTGGTAAGTTATTATTATTTATATTTGATAAAAGACTGTTACATTGATGATTGTGTTTTAAAAGTTCAATAAATTCATTATTGATATTATTATTATTAACATCATTATTATAATTATTATTAACATCATTATTATATTTAATAGCATTATTTATAATATTATTATTGTTTTCAATTGTTGTTTTTATTATATTATTTATTTCTGTATTTTGGTTTAGTTTGGTCATTAATAATAATTTGATATCATTTTCTTTTGCACCGATAATATATTTCAATTCCTTAAATATATTAAAAGCTTTATCAAAATTCTTTGTATGGTAATCTTGAATTTCTTTAAAGTGGTTGTTTGATTCATCCAATATTTTTTTATTATTTTCTAAATAGTTGTTTAGTTTTGGAATTGTTTGATTTTTAAAATCATGTTGTATTTGATTTCTAAAACTTATATCATTTAGTTTTTTTAAACTATGGCCATTATGATCCTCGGTAATACAATCAATACAGACAGGAATATTGTTTGGACAATTTGAGCATATTGAAATAATATCTTGATATGGATGATTTAGGCATTTGGTATCATATTGTTGATTATTTGACATAATTTATTTTTAGGATTTAAAATAAGTTTTTAAGAATAATTATTAAAAATAGTTTTAAAATAAAATAATTTTTTTTTATAAATTATAAATTTATATAATAAATTGTATTTTATTATATATTTTTAAGGATTTTATAAATTATAATTTGAATTATGGTGTGGATAAAAAAATTAAAATCTTTAAAAAAAAATAAAAAAAATTTAAAAATTTATTTTTTAATTTTTTTCACAAATTTTTTGATTTTATTTTTTATTACAAAAAAATGAGATATTTCGAAAAAATTTTGACCCTTTTAAAAAATATATAGTTACTAATAGTAACTTAGAATGTCAAAAATGACTTTTTAAACCCTGAGCCTTTTAGAGATGGATGTTGTGATGAATGCAGTCAAAATTTATTAAAAGTTTTATGTAATTCAATAAAGATTGGATACATTACATAATACATTAATTATATTCCCAAAGATGCCAAAGAATTGTCATCAAAAGATGAGGATAAAGAAGAAAAAAAAAAAAAAATTTTAATTTTCTCTAAATTTAAAAAGTCTTTAATTAAAATTTTTTTATAGTTTATTTTCTTCTGACTTTTTATTTGTGGTGTAGAATTCTAATACTCTACATTCTTTATATTTTTTCATCAAATCTGAAAAATCTTTTCTTTTTTTAAGATTATTTTCTAATTTTAAATAAATATCATTTCTTCTCCTTTGTTTCATTACATTTTAATTATTTGAAAATAAAAAATAGATAATTTACATAATAATAATTTATAGCTTTGACCATACTAAATCAAAACAATATATATTAAAATTAATTTAAAAAAAACACCAACAATCATTATAACAAAAGCATCAATAATTAAAACAGGAATCGAAATAATAAATTCAAATAAAATTGTATAAAGTAATAAATTTGTAAATTCTTTTTTTTTTATTTTAATTGATTGTTTATTCTTTATTATAATGTACTTGATGGTAGTTTATATGGTAAATTTTCGTAAAAACCACCTTGATTTGGTTGTTTAACAGTATTGTATGTGTAATAATCTTCGTCTACTATTATATATATATAAATAATATTAAAAGATAAGACATATAAAGTATAAAACCTTCATACCTAAACTGTTTGCAAAATAAATTAAAGACTCTTTTGAAATGTAAATTAAAAACCTTTATACAAATATTAACTGTGTGATTAACACCCTTTATTTATATTGTTTTGTAATTAAAATTAAATTATTAAAATAAAATTAAAAATTAAAAATTAAAAAATTAATTAATTAATAACATTGTATAAATTATATTATTAATAACATGTTAGAATCCGAGATATCTAACAGTATGCATTAATGGTGATAAAGAATTGAGTATGAATTATGTAAAGTTTTACACCATCTCTTTCATAATATTCCCATGGATAACCTCCTAATTCAAGATTAATTAATTTAATGTATAATGTATCACCATCAAAATAATATTTTGTACCATTACCTACTCTAACATCTGCTGCACTATTTGCTAATGAAAAGGTATGATTATAATTAATACCATTATTCCATCCATAATAACATTTAATTTCAAATGTTGTTAAAGTTGGATTGAAAGGAATATATGTTGACCAAATACAACTTGACCTAACCAAATTTTCATATTTTTGGACTACCTGCTTTTAAATAAAGGTACCAACCCATATTACTAACACCTGTAACACCTGGATTACTATTTTTTTAAATAATAATAGCAATTATTAGGCAAATTAATAAATAAACAATTACCGAGTAACAATATAATTATTTTAAAAAAAAAGTAATAAACATACCGAGTAACAACTGTACTTCTATTATCATTAACACCACTTCCAAATAATGCAATACTACCAACATTTAATTTATCAAAATCATCATAAACTAAAACACCTTCATCAATTAAACCTGGAACATAAAATTGAATATTTGCAATTTCTTTATCACCTTTTTCACAAACAAAACAAGTCCAATCCTGATTATATTCACAAGTATTATCAAATTTCCACCATAATTCAATGGAACCAACTAAAGCAGGTTGACCTGGTTTCTTTCCAGTTATAGATGAATCCCAATCAATAAAATTAAAATATCTACTACCTGAAGTATTTAAAACATTATGACCAATATATTGAGATTTTGCAACATTTGTTCCTCATAATAATTGAATCATTTTATACTTTTAATTACATATATGTCATGATTTACAACTATTTTACCAATATGTTTTCGTTGATTAAAATATTTGGTTTAATCTTTAAAATAGATCATTTTACAAGATGTACAATTTAAACCAAATAATAAAAATGAAACATTTTTATTTTTTTTTCTTGAAAAAAAAAAATATATAAATTTTATAAAAAAAAATATTTTTCAAACCAAATAAAACGACCAAGTTTTAGTTTACCACAAAGTTGTATCGGAAATATGAATAAACCATCAGTTAGAAGTGAAATTAAAGATCATATTTTTTATAAAAAAACTTTAGGTATCAACAAAATTATTATTTAAATCATGCTAAAAGATCATCTGATTTTAATGAAACCAACGCTCCATAGTTTTGTAAATTTACAAAATTTACAAAAAATGATTTATTACGAAAGAACTTTGTTATCCTCGATTATAAAAGTTAGATCCTAAGATAAATTTCTAATTTAAGTATTAAAATTAATTTTTTTTTTATTAATAGAGAATAAAAAAATAATGAAACTATTTTAATTAAATATTTCATAAAATTTATTTTCAAAATTATGAATTGACAATGAAATTCATTGTCTCTTTCTTATACAATTTGCTTGGGTAACTCTGGCCGCATTAACATTTTTGACATTTATCTAACTTCTACTGGGCAGTGGTGTCAATGATTAAACTAAAAAAAGTATATAAAAATCAACCCTTTAACTAATTAAAAGTAAAAATATTTTCATGCTCCCACCATGAAAACCAAAGTTACAATTCACAAGGTATCTAATATCATCCTTGTATTCATTGAAAACATTAAAGCATTACATAAATAACAGTGGTTACAGTTAACCTGTAGTTAGTCAAAATAAACAAAAAAAAAATACGCATAAATAAAAGGTTCCTGTAATTTGCCATGACAATTTCTCTTTTCATCTGCAAGATAGTAAAGGGGTATACAAATTAGAAAATAAAAAAAAGGGAAAAATTTAAATTTATTTTTTTAATTTTTTTTTTTATGCTCCAATTTCCAACACTTTTTTTATTTATTATCATTATTAATTATTTTTGGGCTGTGTTATTATGAAAATACTGAGATAATAATATGAATAAAAATAATAACAACATTACATTTAGGATGTATGTAGTAGTTAATCAAAATTAATTAATTAAATTATATAAAAAAAAATAATTTTAAATAAAAAATATTTGCATTTATTTATTAAAATTACAGTTTGTTTATGTAGTTCTAAAGTTTTTACCCATGGTCGATAAAAAATTCGCAAAAATTACATTTTTTATACTCTCTTTTTTCTACAGTTTGCTTGAGTATTTCTAGAGTTTGTTTTTATGGTCGATAAAATATTCACAGTTATCACATTTTCATGGTCCTTTTCTTATACAATTTGCTTGAGTATTTCTAAAGTTTTTGACATGATCGAAAAAATATATTCACAATTATCACATTTTAATGGTCCTTTTCTTCATTCACCAGTAGAATCTTCTTTACATCTCTTACTATAAAATTTGATGGTATATTTAAAATTAGTTTTTATTATTCAAAAAAATAAAAAATTATAATTAAATTTACTTACCAAATTCTACTGTATCTAAAGGTGGTCAGGGTCTTCCTTTCTTACATTTAAATCACTCTTTTATATAAAATGGTTTGGTTTTGTTTATTTGTTGTTGCAGTTCATTGCAATGTAATTTGATATCATGGTTCTAAATATATTTGATCATAGTAATATGTTCATATCTAGATTTGTTTGCTTGTTTGTGCAATAGCACAGTAGATGAAGAACCTATAAGTTCATTCTTCTTTCAAGAAAACAATAGTAACAACAAAAATTTAGACCTAGTATCTATAAAAAAAAAATATTATGAAAAATATTTGGTTTAATACAAATAAAATATTTGGTTTAATACAATATTGATTGGAAAAAATTGAAAATAAAAAATAAATAAAAAAAAAAAAATTTTTACCAATTTATTAAAAAATTTTTTTTTTTTTTTTTAAAACCAAAAATTTTTTTTTTTTAACCCAAAATTTTATAATAATGTTTTAAAAAATATAAATCAAAAAAAAAAAAAAAAAATTTTAAAAAAAAATAGAGAATTTACACAAAAAATAAAACAAATAATAAAGATTTTTTTTTATTTTATTCTTTTAAATAGTCTTTTAAGTAAATGTAAAAATATTTCAGATTTTTGTGGAGAAATTTCAGATAATTTTTTAATTTTATCAGAAATAAAGTTAAATTTATCAATTTCATGTATTTGATAATGATGAGGTAAATTTATTTCATTATAAATAGACTTTACAATTGAAACATCCAAACTGTTATTCAAACCATAATGCTTTTTTAATTTGTTTAATTGATCATCATTCGATAGTGTAATTGCTTTGCAAATTAACCAACAACATTTATTCTCTTGAATATCAGTTCCAACTTTACCCAAAACCTCTTTTTCAGCATAGCAATCTAAATAATCATCTTGTGTTTGACCATAAATACCCAACTCATAAGAAATATCTCTTATTAATTCCTCTTCGATTGTTTTTTCTTGTTCATCATCAACTATAATTTTTCCTCCTGATAATAAAATTGCTAATTTAATTTGTGAGTAAAACATTGAATATGATGATTTATATATACAAATTTTTGAATAGCTTTATTTTTTTTATAAATTTGAAAAAAATGATTAGTTATATTTCTTTTTTCTTTAATTAAAATAAATAAATACTTTTCAAAATTAAAATTTGAAAAATCACCTCTTTTTTGATGAAGGGATGAAGTATCTAATAGTTGGCCGGTTGCAGTATAAAAAATACATTCACGGAATAATTCTAAAACATCAACATAATATGATTTATGTTTAAAATATTTTTTTAATAGAAAAAATAAAAATGATTCAATTAATACAGAATCATTTATAGCCAACAAACCAACTTTATATTCTGATGGATTAAATGGGCTTGGGTTACGATACCAACATGGCTCACCTCTTCTTGTTAAACCATTATCCATAATATCATCAGTAACAAGGAAAAATGATAAAAATTCTAAACACCACCCAATAACTCTTGCTTCATGTTTTGATGTTGATATTGTTATTTCTTTATCATTATAATTGTTATTTTTATTTTTTGATATTAAGGTATTAAAAGAATAAATAAACCCAAGACCTCTTATCATCTTACCACCTATAATAATTGGTGAATTTAAAAATGTTGTTATATAATCTACAATATGATTTGGTAATTTCATTTTTGGAAATTCATTTATAATATCTTGTTTAATAATTGGAAATAATTTAATAAATTCATCTCTTTCTTCTTCAAAATTAAAGTTATTGTTCATTTATTGTTAAATATTTTTAAATCGTACAAAAAAAATATTTTAAAAAAATAAAATTTAAAAATAAAATTAAAAAAAAAAATTAAAAAAAATTATTATAAAAATGAATTTTTTTTTTATCATCAAAAATATTTTATGAAATTCACAATGTTAATTTTTATATCGATTTAAAAATAATAATTATATTGGTTTTTTGATGTATTTAAAACCCACCCATCTAGAATTCAGTTAAAAATTTTTTTTTTTTTTTTTTTTTTTGAGATATACCAAGATTTTGAAATTTTTTTTATTATTTAATTTTTTTTAATATTGTTTTTTTAGGGAGGTATTTTTATAAAAAAAACAAACATAATAATAAAAAAAAAACAAACATAATAATAAAAAAAAAAACCAATATAATAATAAATATAATAATAAATAAATAATAAATATAAAATTTCTTTCTATTAATAAACAATGTCAAATACTTTTTCTATATTAGTTATTGGAGAAACTGGATGTGGTAAATCAACACTAATCAATACCATAACAAATTATTTTTTAGGTGGAAAAATTCCAGATGATATTAAAGTTGCAATCAAAACCAAATTTTTAAAAGCAACAGAAAAATTCAAATCAAGTGAAAACGATTCCCAAGATAGAACAAAGAGTCAAACTGATAGTTGCAACACCTATTCTTTTAAAAAAGATTCAAAAACTTTTGCTTTCATTGATACACCAGGTTTATCTGATACCCGTGGTGTAAAACAAGATGACTTAAACATTGGTAAAATTATTGACTCTGCTGAAAATTGTTCAAGTCTTTCAGCAGTTATAATTGTAATCAATGGTACGGTTCCAAGAATGACTATTAACCTTCAAAATGTTATTACAAGACTTCGTGGATCTATTCCTGATTCATTATTAAAAAATGTGTTCCTTGTATTTACCAATTGTTTAAGTCATACTAGAAACTTTGTTTTAGAATCTTTAGAAATTGAAGTTAATACTGATAATATTTTCCATATGAACAATACTGCATTCAGTACTGATAGAAAACTTTGGGACGAAATTTCAATTAAGTCTTTAAAAACAGAATTCGAACTTTCATTTATGACCATTGAAAGGCTATTGGATTCTGTTTCCAAAGTATCATCAGTCTCCACTAAGGATTTTGGGGAAATGAAAAAACATAGAATGAATATAAAATCTACTCTACATAAAGCAAAAGTAGATATTGGTAATCTTCAAAAACTTCAGGATTCACTAGCATCATATCAAGCTCAATTGGAAAAAGCAAATAAAGATGTTGAATCATTTAAAAACTTTACAAAAAAAACAAAAGTTGCAAGTAATGAATTAAAAGATGCTCCTTATCATAGCACAATCTGTAGTACATGTAATCATGTTTGTCATGATCGTTGTAAGTAACTATATATTTTAAATTTTAAGTATTTTTTCTTTAATAATATTAATATAAAAAATTTAAGGTGGTTTACATGAAATTACTTCAAAGGGTGACAATGCTTTTATTAATTGTACAGCAATGGCTGGTCGTAATAATTGTAGAATTTGCCCAAGTGAATGTTCATATACTGTTCATTATCATGATAAAAAAACAATGGTTAAAGTTGAAAAAACTGTAGAAGAAGAACTAAAAGATTTGAAGGAGAAATTTATGAAAAGCTCACAATTATCTACCGAATTCTCTGGCAAGATTAATAGCCTTTCAGATGCAAAGAATTTAACAAATGTTACTTTAAAAAAAATGACCACTGAAATTGTTTCCTCGTGTAAAGAATTGAAAAAACTATGCTCAGGTTTTAATTTAGTTGATGAACTTCAAATAACATTATCACAAATGGAAATGGAGGCAAAAAATTCAACATCATTCGATGCTAGAAAATCAGCTGATGAAATGATTAGAGTAATAAGAGACATATGCGATACCTTGAGCAAAGAATCAGAATTAAAATCAAAAAAGAAAATAATTTCAATTGATGAATCAAAAATTAAAAAAGATCACATTAAAAAAAATAATTTTGTAGATGATAATGAAAAAGAAAAAAGTTCAAAAATTCAATGTGACTGCTTTACTTGTAATGAAACTATTGAAGTTGAAAAGAAACTATACAACTCTATTCTTGAAAAAAAAGGAACATTTGAATGTCAAAAATGTTTAAAATCAAATAATAATAGTATAAATAATAACAATAACAAAAATACAAAAACTAATTCAAACAAAGAATCAAACAATGAAACTACAATTGAGAAAATAAAAAAACTCAATTGTACATCTTGTAAAAATGAGTTTTTAATACCAAAAGAAAAGCTCAAGCAACTAATTAATCAAGGTGAACCAATATTGTGTGATATCTGCAAATCTAAGAAATCTAACATTCCAAAACAAAATGACCCAAATAATGATATTAAACAAAAGAAACTCAATTGTAATTCTTGTAAAAAAGATTTTTATTTAGATGATGAAAAATTTAAAGAATTAAGAATCAAATATGGTAATAATATTCAATGTAAAAAATGTTTCATCCCCAATTCCCAAAAACCTTCTTCAGCAGATCCAAACAAAATAGATGAAGAAAAAAACAAACAAAAAAAAAAATTATCACCCCAAAATGATCAAAAAGATAAAAAAATTCAAAAAGATAAGAAGGACCAAAAAGATAGTAACTCCCAAGAGAAAAAAGATGAAAAAAATAATAATCAAATTAAAAAACTTGACTGCCCAACTTGTAATAAGGAGTATTATCTTCCATTAGATAAATACAATGATTTAATAAAATATGTAAACCCATTAGTGTGCCATAAATGTCATAAAAAAAATAAAAAATAGTTCAATAAAAAATAGTTCAATAAAAAATAGTTCAATAAAAAATATATAATATTTATTTAACTTAATCTCCTTCTTTTGAAAAATAACCAAAATTATAATTCCTAGTTAAAATATTTTATTTCTTTTTATTTGTGGATATCTTTTTAAATAAAAAAATAAAAAAATCTTTAAAATTCAATGTTTATTTAATTTTAAAATAATCTTTATGGTTTCGATTTTTTATTAATATTAGGTTGAAAGCTACTACCATTTAAATTATTATTTGGATTTAATCTTTTTAATTGATTGGCTTTGTTTGCAAGGGACCAAATATTTTCTTTTTTAAAACTATTATTATTATTATTATTATTATTATTATTATTATTATTTATGTTGTTATTATTATAATTATAAATATTATTATTATTATTATTATTAATATTATTACTATTATTATTTAGTTTTGGAATTTCAAAAAAGTTTGTAGAATAAGATTGAGATTTATTTGATTTAATATCTTCTAATTGTTTTGTCATTTTTTTTAAAATTTCATCTTTTTGTTCAATAAATTGTTGTTCGGAATCTAATGATTTAACTGCCCACATTGATTGAGCAAAGTCAGCATCGTAGTCTATATTTGATTGAGAGTATTCTAAAGTTGATTTTAATTCTTCATCGGTTAAATAATCCAATCTAATTTTAAGTTGATCCGAGGCTTTTAAAGATTTGATTTGTTGTTGCTTTTTTTCATTTCTTAAAGAGTCCAAATTTGTTTTAATTGATTTTACAATATTATATTTAATTGATAGTTGGTCATCAATATTACTTTGTTCAAATGATTTGTTTTTTAATTTCCCATATATATCTAAATACTCATCGATCAAACTTTCAATATTTTGATAGAGTGGATGTGATTTGAGAGTACCCTGTTGTTCGTGATAGAGAATTGCTTTACAAAATGGAGTAATTTGACCACCTCTTTTTTCATTTTCCAATGCACTTGAAATACTTCTTGAAGCCATATTTAATGATGAGATTAAGGTTTGTTTATCTTGTAAATCTCTAAGACTAGTTGAATATTTATATAGATTGAAAATATATTTTATATCTTTCTCGCTATTTGCAAAGTCAATGATGGTAGTTGATTCTTTATCTTTAGAAATACGCGATAAACGAGAAAGAGTTTGAACTACGTTGGCACCTTTAAGTTTTTTATCGATATACATGATCGAAAGTGAAGGTTCATCAAAACCGGTTTGTAATTTATCAGCCACAATTAAAAGTCTAATCTTAAAGTTTTTATCTTCATTTATTGCTTTAATAACGCCTCTATTCTTATCACTACCAAACTGAGCATATTTTCCATTAATATTTACATCGGACTCGACCATACTTTTACCTTCGGAGACAAATGGTGAAAAAGCAGCAATGGTATCGAATTGTTCAGAGGCTGGTAATTGTGAAATTAGTTGATCTATATATTTTTTAAATACCAATAAACTCTTTCTACCAGAACAAACTAACATTGCTCTTGATTTAAATGATTCTTTATCATGACTATTCTTTGTTTCTAATAAATGCTTAATTATAAATTGCGACTTTTGTTTAATTTGAATTTGATCTTGTATTGAATCATCTTCGTAATCATATTCATCCAAAACCAATGGATTAAATGTAGTTGAATATTGATTATAATCTTCATCGCAGTATGGATCCATATTAAATTGTTGTTGTTGTAATTGTTGTTGAATTTGATAATAATTAAAATTATTTATTAAATTTTGATCTACCTTTAATGTTGAAAAATTTTTAACAACATCTAAAATCTTTAAAAAAATAAATAAAAAAATTAGAATAAAAGTTAATATTTTAAAAAGATAAAAAAATACACTTACCAAATTATCTTTTAATGCATCGTTCATTGAATATGTATAAAATGGAACCTTATCACCCTTTGACGAAATACCAAACATTTCTAAGCATTGAGGAGTTGGAGTACAGGTAAAACTAAAATAAGTAATTTTATTTGATTGTCTAGAGTTACCACAAAGAAATTCATGTAATTTTTCAGTAGTTGATTTGCCATGGGATCTATGAGCTTCATCGGAAATAATTGCAACAGAATTTGACTTAAAAGAAAATTCATCATCTTGATCACTTTCACCACCAGCCTTGGTACTTGGTAACAACTGTGAAAACTTTTGCATAGTTGTAATAACAATTCTATTTTTACCAAGTGATATTTCATTTTGCAATTGTTTTGATGACTTTGGTCTACAATAATTGGTAATTCCATTATTTTGAAGGAACTTGATGACAACATCCCCTAACTGAGCATCCAATTGACTTCTATCATTCATAATAACGATGGTATCAAATTTGTATCTATTATTAACTTCTAATTTATATAAAAAATAAACTAAACATGCTATTGTTAAAGATTTACCTGAGCCAGCTGCGTGTTGAATTAAATAATTATATCTATTTTCATTCTTGAATGATTTTATATGTTGTGGTTCAACCAAATCATTTAAAATTGATACAATAGTTTGCCATTGATGTGTTCTTGGTGTATATTCTTTAAAAGATTCTTTAACTCTATTTTCTAAAAATTCATTTAATTCTTTTTTTGATTTATCATTATTTCTTTTATAAAAATACTCTTCAATTTTATTTTCATCTGTTAATGTTGAATTAATTTTATTTATTTTTAAATTTTTATTATTTGAATTATTTATAATATTATCATTATTATTATTATTATTATTATTATTATTATTATTATTATTATTATTATTATTATTATTATTATTATTTTCTACATTATTGTTTTTATTATTGTTTATGATAGTTGTTGTTGTTGTTGTTGTTGTGGTTTTGTTAATTTGTTTTAAACTATAATCTTCAATTATTTCTTTTTTATTATTTTTTAATATTTCTTTTTCTGCGTTATCAATTACATTATTATTTTGATAAATTTTATCCTTTTCTTTTTCTTCATTTTTTTCTGTTTCCACTTTATTATTATTATTATTATTATTATTATTAAGTGTTGAAATGGTTTCTTTTTTTTTAGAGGATAAAACTATTGGTAAACTAGAAACTGCTCCTTGTTGAAAAGGGATATATTCTTCATTTTCTTCACTTTCATAATACATCTTTTTTTATTATCGAAAATAAAAAATAAATAAAAAAATATGAAACTTTTTTTATTTTTTTTATTTTTTTTAATTTTTTTTTATTTTTTTAATTTTTTTATTTTATTTTATTTTTCTTTTTTTTTTTTTAATTATTTTTACTTATAATTTTTAATAGATGTAACAATACTGTAATTATTCAATTATTTATAATTTTAAATAATAAAATAAAAAAATAAAAATAAGAAAAAAAAAATAATAAAAATAAAATTTTTTTTTGTTTTTCTCAGATAAAAACGAAAACCCCACACCCTATATTTTTGTAATATATGTTAATACTAATATATATTTTTTAAAGAATGTCATCTGACGAAGAAATTGATATTTTAGGTATAGATGAGGATGAAGTTGCTTGTTTAGAAAAAGAAATTAATTTAAAAAATGAAACAATTGTTCATTTTGTTAACAAAGAAAATGGAAATATAATAAATAATTTAGATAATAATAAAAATATAATTAATATTTCAAATCCAAATATAAATAATTTATCAAGTTCTAAACATAAAATAAATAGTAATAGTAATAATAATAGTAATAATAATAGTAATAGTAATAATAATAATAATAATAATAATAATAATAATAATAATAATAATAATAATAATAATAATAGTGAGAATAGTAGTGATAGTTATAGTGATAATAGTAGCAGTAGTAGTGAAAGTGATAATGAAAGTTCAAATAATAATAGCGATAATGAAATTTCAAACAATAAAATAAAACAAGCATCCAATGAAAAACCAGTAAAAAATAGAACAGTATGGAGCAAAGAAGAAGAAAAACTTTTCATTGAAGGATATAAGTTATATGACAGAGATAATAAAAAAATTCAAGAATTAGTTAAAACCAAAACATTAGTTCAAATAAGATCACATGCCCAAAAATTTTCATTAAAATTAAAAAAGCGCAATATTAGTGATATTAATAAAATTGATGACTCTAAACTGTTATCTGCAAATTATTCTCAATCCCCTTTGTCATCAAGTTCTCTTCCATCACATAATACACAATGGAGTAAAGAAGAGCATGACTTATTTATTAAAGGAGTTGTAAGTAAATTTAAAATATATTATAATATTAATTATGAAAATATTAATATTATTTTTTTTTTAAAAAAAAAGGAAAACTTTGGGAATGGGAAATGGAAATTAATTTCCGAATTCATCAAATCTAGGAATAAGCTTCAGGTTAAAAATCATGCAAGAATATATTATAAAAAACTAGAACAAAATGAAAACTTTGAATTATTAAATCATTATAAAAATTGCACAGGAAAAAAAAATAAAATTGATAGTAATAATAATTTAAAAAATAAACATATCAATAACAATAACAATAACCATAGAAGTAGCAGTAATAGTAGCAATAATAGCAACAATAACAGTGACAATATCATTAGCAATGAAAATAATAATAATAATAATAATAATAATAATAATAATAATAATAATAATAAAAATATAAATAATAATAATAATATCAATAATATTAACAATATAAATAAAGAAAGAAATTTAGACTTATCAGTTATTATTGAAGAGGAAAAGATTGCATGCAGTGAATATTTTTCCGGATTACCATCGAAAACACCAGAGAGATATATTACAATTAGAAATAAAATTATTAATCATTGGAAATTAAATAAACCAAACTATGTTTCAAAAACCAGTGCAAGAAATCAAATTAAAGACTGCGGTGATGTAAATGGTATTGGTAGAGTTCACGAATTTTTAGAATCTATAGGTGTTATAAATTTTGGTTCAGTTGGTAAAAAGATAAATTACCTGAATAATGATAGTAATAATACCTATAATAATAAAAATATAAATAATAATATTTTAAAAAAAATACAAAATGAAAATGAAATAATATATCAAGATCAACAGGATAAAGAATTTAACTATGATATAAATAATTATTTTTTAGTTGATCCATTCACTTTAATATCATGCAAAAAATATGAAAATAGAAATAACCAACCATTTACAATTGATATAAGTTCAAATTCAACAATAATAATGGATATCCATTCACATTTAGCAACTACTGAAGTTATAGGAATGCTTGGCGGTAAATATAATGCAGAGAAAAAACATATTACAATTCTTTTGGCCATACCATGCAACTCAATTTCATCACACATTCAGTGCGATATGGATCCAAATTCACAAATAGAGGCTAAGGAATTTGTAAACAGTATTGGACTAGAAATAGTAGGATGGTACCACTCACACCCAACATTTGATCCAATTCCATCATTGAGAGATATAGAAACTCAGACAACATATCAAAAAATGTTTGCTCAAGGTGATAATATTGAACCATTTGTTGGAATCATTGTAAATCCATATCATAAAAATGGATTCATTTCAAACTTCAAATGTATAACCGTAACAAAGCAATTAGATCCAATCAATCAATATAATATACCTTTTGAATTAACAACTACCCAAACAACATGCTTAAATAACCAATTTTTATATCAACAAATTGAAAGCCTATTTTTTAAATTTAAAAATTATAAAAAGTATGTTGTGTGGTAATATAAAAATTTCATTTAATTCTAAATTTATTATTATTTATTAATTCTTTAAATTTCACAACTATAGCCGTATAGATTTAAAAAAGAAAATTGAAAATAATTATCAATCATCCCAATTTACATTTTTAGAAAAAATGCTTATTTCAATTTCATCAAATTTAATATTAAACGAAAACAACAATCACACAAATCTAACAAAAGAGATAATATTAGATTTTTTAACTTTTAACAATAATAAAATTAAAAATAATGATATAGAAAAAGAAGATAACAATCAATCTAATCAAATAAAAAATGAATTTCTATCAAAAATTAAAAATTTATTTAGAGATTTTACAAATGATGATAATAATATTAAAATTAGATGTAATAGTAGAAGTAGAACTAGAAGTCCAACCAATAAAAAAAGTAGAAGTAGAAGTAGAAGTAAAAGTAGAGGTAGAAGCAGAAGCAAGAGTAGAAGTAGAAGTAGAAGTTTAAGTGAAGATAGATATAATTATAGAACAAATAGAAAAAGAAGCAGAAGCAGAAGCAGAAGCAGAAGCAGGGGTAGTAGCAGTAGTGTCGAAAGAAGAAATAGAAGTCTAAGTAGAAGTCTAAGTAGAAGCTTAAGTAGAAAAAGAAATCAATATAAAGATAATGGTTTTAAAAAAAATAAAAGTAGGAGTAAAAGTCCAATCAATAATAGTAACAGTAATAATAACAATCTTTTAAATAATAAATCAATAGAAAAAAATATAGTTTATAATGATCCAGAATTAAGTGAATCTTATATGAGCGATGTTAGTAGATCATCATCAGATTATTATAATACCGAATCAAGTAGTAGTATGAGTGATATCGAAGATGATAATATCAGCGAATACAGCCAAAGTGACTCAGAGACTCATAATAATAATAACAATAAAAAAAGAAATTATAATTTTAATATTAATAACAATAATAATAATAATAATAATAATAATAATAATAATAATAATAATAATAATAATAATAATAATAATAATAATATAAATCATAATAAAATTAATAATTATAATAGTTATAAAAATAATTTAAAATATTTTAATAGCAATAATAATAATTTTAATAAAAAAAAATAAAATATTATAATTTATTTTTTAAATTTAAAACATTAAAATAAATATTAAATAAAGCTAAAAGACTTGGACAAGCTTGTTTAATGGAAGTTGTGTCTAAAGTTTGATTAAAGATTAAATTATTTTCTAAAAGTTGTTCATAAATTTCGACGGATCTATCTTGATTATCTTGAATTTTTAAAATTTCTAATAAATCTAATTCTTTTTCATCATAGAAATGATATCTTCCACCCAATCTTTGTTCCACCAATTCTATTGGTGTTTTACAATAAATGTAGACACTATTAATTTCATTATTAATTTGGTTTTCTTTTTCTTTTAAAATTTGATCTTTTATTAATGAAAATAATTCTTTATTATTAATATTATTATATACTATTGAACTTATTGGTGATCTATGAACAAAAACTAAATTATTTTTAATTGATTCTAAATTGCTGTTATTTAATTGATTGATTGACAATTTTAAATTGCTATCAAAATGATTGGAAAAATTTGTATCTTTTAAATTTGATGAATCCTTAAAGAATGTATTTGAAATAGTCTTATAACCTGTATTCGATAATCTTTCTAACAATTGTTGTTTACCACTTCCGCTAATACCTTCTAAAAAAACAAATAATGGTTTTTTTTCTTGTTTAGACTTTTCTAAAATTAAAGATAAATCTTTATTTGGTTTCCACCATTCTCTTTCAACTGACAATTGTTCTCTTTTTGAATTGTTTGAATAAAATCTGATAATATTATGTATTTGATTTTTATTAAATTTAGTATAAGTTTTTAAATTCATCCTTTTTTATATCACCCACCAACACACAAACATCAAAATTATTACAAGTTTTTGTAAAAAAAATTAAATAAAAATTAAAAAAAAAAAATGACGGTAAATTTTTTTTTTTTTTTTATCAAATTTTTTAAACTAAATACATCATATACACACACAAACAAATATAATTATATTTTAATTCAAAGTAAGATCATTATAAATAAATTAATGGGTTGTTTTTTTTTTTTTAAAATTTTAAACTATATAAATAAAATAATAAAAATAATAAAAATAAAAATAATAGTAATAATAATAATAATATTGTATTTTTTTTTTAAATCTCCTAATAGATATTTTGGGAATATTACTATTTTTTTATAAAAAAAATTGATAAATACATAAAAAAATAATTAATAAAATTAATTTTATCATCTATTAATATAAAAAATAATATTATTATTTAAAAATAATTGTCTTTTTAAAGAATTTATAAATTAAAGACAAATATAGAAATTAAAATAAAGTAAAACAAATATTTCTTTTAATCAAAAAAAAAAAAAAAAAAAAAAAAAAAATAGTTTTATTGTTAAATTATAATCCCTTTTAAAATATTATTTTTTATTTATTTTTTAATCATTTTAATAATATAATAATTTTTATTTGTTTATTTCTTATTTTAAAATTATATTATAAAAATAATTATAATCAATATATTTAAATCAAAATTTTTTTTTTTTTTTTTTTTTATATTATTTATTTTATATAAATGAAAATAAAATTTTTATTAACTTTTTTTATTTTAAATTTATTTATTAATTTTATTTATTGTAAATTTAATTTAGATTCAAAAAGAAATGTTGTTGGTTATTATTCAAATTCATTAAAAATTAAAGGGTCAAAATATCATACATTAGGAGAATTTTGTCAAACTGGTTATTATGATTCAATAATTGTGGGATCATTATTTTGGAATCAAAATTTAACAGAATTTCATTTTGACTGTGAAGATTTTGAATCTATTAATCAAGATAAAATTATTCAAAACTCATCAGAAGATCCAGATAGTGAAAAAACAAGTGAGTTTAAAAAATATGACTTTTCAAAGATCCCAAAAGTTTCAAAAGAAAATAACACTCCAACCAAAGCTTCTGCAAAGATCAATATCGAAAAGAATACAATTTTAACAAATAAATGTGTAGATCTAAGAAATGATATTGAAATATGTCAAAATTTAGGTGTCAAGATATTGGTTTCAATTGGTGGTAGACATGGTACTATTTCAAACACAACAATTCCTTCTGCAGAGTTTGCTCAAAAACTAGCCGTTAAAATTTGGGATATGTTTTTATTTGGTGATAATGGAAGAAAAATCTACAAGGAACAACAATTATTAATTTTAAAAAAGGAAGAGGAAAAAATAAAAAGGCAACTAGAAGCTGAAGAAAAAGGTGACTTCTCAAGCTCTTCAAGTGATTCAAATATTGATATTGATGACTTTGACTACTTTGAAGATGAAAGTCTAAGCAAAGATGAAAGTGACTCAAGTAATAGCGAAGATGACTATCTTATCGACGAAGATGAATTCTCAGACTCTTATTATGACGAATACTCTGACGATGATGGAACTATACCACCTGTTTATGACGATGAGGACCAAAGCTATGTCGATGAAGAAGCCTACAGTGACAGTGACTACTATGCATCGGATCAATATGACTCATCTGGTAACAAGCTAACTAGAAAGCCAAGAGTTTTTTCTTCTAAAAAGAAAACAATTAAAAAGAAAGCCCCAGTTTTTACTCCACGTCCATTCGGTTATGATATATTTTTAAATGGGGTTGACCTTTCACCATTGGTGGGTAGATCCGATAATTATCTCCATTTGGCGCTTGCTTTGGATAGCTATAGAATTCCTAGAAGAGATATCTTTTTGATTTCTGCAACTTTAGATTGTTCAGTATTGCACAGCAAAAAAGAAAATGTTAAAGTTGAAAATTCAATTTTAAAATTCAACTTTGACTTTTTAAACTTGGACTTTGTTCATAATAAGCAATGTGATTATTGGTCCAAAATCAGCGATCAAACAATTATTGATTGGTCAACATACACTGTTAAGAACAAATACAACCAAACTAAAATTATTTTGCAAGTATCCTCAAATACAAAGGATTCAGCTTATTTTTCACCAAAATTCTTTTTAATGGAATATACTCAATACTGTTATGATTTACCAAATATGGCCGGTGCCTTTATTACCGATGTACTATCTGCTTCTAAAATTATAAATTCAACAACCAAAATAGACTTTACAAATGAATTAACAACAGATTTAAGAAACTTTGAACCATCCACAAGAAGATTTATTGGTACACGTCCTCCTTCTACATATGCAAACTCCACAGTAACACGTCCATTAAAAACTAAAGAACCAGTTTTAAAAGTACCAGTAACACACTCACCAATAAAATTAAATTCAACTAAAACTACAACCAATAAAAATATTACAACAACAAAATCAACAACTAAAAAACCAATTGATATTGATAATGTTATAATTTCTGATAGTAGTACTACAAGTGGTATCAATCCTATAATACTAGATAGTGACGATTCAAATGTTATTGTTTTTGATGATAGCGACAGTAGTAGTGGTAAACCTGCAACAACTAAAAAACCATCAACAACAATAAAAAAACCAATCATTACAAAATCAACTCATAAACCTATTAAATCCGACTCTAGCTTTGATACTAATACTATTATTCTTGATAGTGGGTCATCCAACTCTAAAAACAACAATAATAATGATGATGTTATAATTTTCGATGATAGTGGAAACTCAAAGGATACAAATAAACCAACTAATAAGCCAACTAGTAAACCAACTAATAAACCATTAACAACTAAAACACCAACTAAAAAACCAGCTAGTACCAAAGCTCCACCGCCAACAGCTACACCAAAACTGAGACCAACCCATAAACCAATAAGCTCAAACCCTATTGATGATGTTAATGTTTTGAGTGAACAAAAAGAAACAATAAAGCCAACTATCAAACCAACTAGTAAACCAACTAGTGCACCAACAAATAAACCACTACCTACCAAAGCACCAACTAAAAAACCAGCCAGTACCAAAGCTCCACCCCCAACAGCCACTCCAAAACTGAGACCAACTCATAAACCAATCAATTCGGATCCCTCAAATGAAATTAGTCTTCAACCAACTGAGATCTTAAATGAACAAACCAATGTACCAATTCCATCAGAAAAACCAACTACAAAACCAACAACCATTACATCTAAGGAACCAACAGAAACCCATAAACCAACTATCATTGAAGCCCAAATAACTAGTGCCAATAGCATTGAGACTACTAATCTCGTGGATCCAAACCTTATAAATGATCACTCTAATAAAAAAACAATCGATCCAATATTCATTGAAACTCAACAAAATAGCAATAATGAAAATATGGATTTAAGAGCAACACACCAAACAATATCAAATAATATACCAGATGAAACTAATCAACAAGACCAACAAGAGCAACAAGAACAACCTGATAAAGATATTAACATTCAACCAAAAGAAAATGATCCAATATTTATTGAACAACAAAATCAACAAGACCAAAATAAAGAACCATTAGCTGATGAAGCTGTTAGTAGAAGAGCAGGTAGACACAAACCAATTAGTGCAAAAGAATTTGATAAAAACTTTTTTAGTTAATAAAGAAATCAAATAAAATTTAGTTTTAATATTTATAATTTGAAATTTGTTTTTTTATAATCAAATAAAATATTGTTTATTTATATTAATTGTTAAACAATAGGCAGTTTTATAAATAAAAAAATTTTTACAATACAAAAAAAAAAACTAAATATATTTATTTATTTTTTTTCCTTTTTTTTTTATATATTACCTGTTAATAAATCATTTGTTGATGAAAAAATTAATTTATCACTATCATTTAATTCGATTGTTGTTGGATTTTTTGGATTTAATAACCTAGGTTGAACTTCACATGCATGATAAATGGATGCAATTGAAACCAATTCGGCTTGAAATCTATTGACAATAATTTTTGATCTTCTATCACCATTAACACCTGCATTAGCCCTTCCTTTTAATGAACCAAAAATATAAATATTACCATCTGCTATTGCCTCTGCACCTGAATGAACATTGCCCATAACTATTAAATCTGCTCCATTCTTGGCATATGCCTGTTGGCCACTTCTTAAAGAACTTGTTATAATCAATGGATTTGGTTTATTACTATTTAAACCACTATCATTATTTATATTTGAACTAATATTATTTGTCAATTGTGATTGTGATTGAGGGTGTAACATTTGAGTTGAATAATTATTTTTATTATTATTATTAATATTATTTTCATTATTTATTTTTTCTTTTTGATTTGTTAATATATTTTGATGACTTTCATTTGAAAAACCAAGTTTTGGGGATAATAATGGTAATTTAAAATTTTTTAATGAATCTTGAAAATCTTTTGATGAATTTTGTGATGAAATACCAATTGGTAATAAACCATTTGATTCACAAAGTTGAAATAATTGTTCTATTTGATTAATCTCTACTTTTTCATATTCTTGTTTTTTTTTTTATTAGTATAAGACAATTTGTGGATATTGTTTTTTTATATTGAAGAGAAATAAAAAAAAATAAAAAATTAATAATTTAATATTAAATAATGAAAAATTTATTAATTTGGTTGGTACCCGAAATATCTAAAACTATTGGTGCATTGTTATAAAATGATGGTGATAAAGAAATTTTATTTTTTAAATTTTGTAATATTTGATCATTTGTTTCGTTTTTATTTATTCTTTAAAATAAAATGAATTTAAATTAATATTGTTTAAAATTATAAAGAAAAAAAAAAAAAAAAAAAGTATTACTTTAAAGTTGTTATTAAATATGGTTTTGATTTTAAAATTGCTTCATTTGATTTTAAACCTGTAGAATAAAATTTCTTATTTATTGTGTTATTTAATATAAAACTTAATCTTTTAGTAATGATTGTTGCCATTATTCGTTTTATATAAATATATTAATGGATGATTAAAAAAAAAATTTTAAAAATAATTTGAAAAAAAAAAAAATTTTAATTTCAAAAAAATAAAAAAATTTTTTTATTTTTTTTTTTTTAAGATTATTTTTTTTTTTTTTTTAATTAAATATAAAAATGACAATTAAAGTTGTACCTTTGGGTGCGGGTCAAGATGTTGGTAGAAGTTGTGTAATTGTTACAATAGGTAATAAGAATATTATGTTTGATTGTGGTATGCATATGGGCTATTATGATGAAAGAAGGTTTCCAGATTTTTCATACATTTCAAAAAATAAACAATTTACAAAAATTATAGATTGTGTTATTATTACACATTTGTAAGTAAAAAAAAAAAAATTTACTTTTTATATTTATAATTAACCTCTTTTTTTTTTTTTTTAGTCATTTAGATCATTGTGGTGCATTACCTTATTTTACAGAAATGGTTGGATATGATGGACCAATTTATATGACACTACCAACTAAAGCAATTACACCAATTTTGTTAGAAGATTATAGAAAGATTACAGTAGATCGTAAAGGCGATACAAATTTTTTTACACCTCAAATGATTAAAGATTGTATGAAAAAAGTTATTCCAATTGATCTACATCAAACCATTAAGGTAGATGAAGAACTATCAATCAAAGCATACTATGCTGGTCATGTCCTAGGTGCTGCTATGTTTTATGCAAAAGTTGGGGATGAGAGTGTAGTTTATACAGGCGATTACAATATGACACCTGATAGACATTTAGGAAGTGCTTGGATTGATCAAGTTAAACCAGATGTATTAATTACTGAAACAACTTATGCTACTACAATCCGTGATTCTAAACGTGGTAGAGAAAGAGACTTTTTAAAGCGTGTTCATGAATGTGTCGAAAAAGGTGGTAAAGTTTTAATTCCGGTATTTGCGTTAGGTAGAGTTCAAGAACTATGTATTTTGATCGATTCATATTGGGAACAGATGAATCTCAGCCATGTTCCAATTTATTTTTCAGCTGGTTTAGCAGAGAAAGCAAATTTATACTACAAATTATTTATCAATTGGACCAATCAAAAAATTAAACAAACTTTTGTAAAAAGAAATATGTTTGATTTTAAGCATATCAAACCATTCCAATCCCACTTGGTCGATGCTCCAGGCGCAATGGTATTGTTTGCAACACCAGGTATGTTACATGCAGGTGCTTCTTTAGAGGTTTTCAAAAAATGGGCCCCAAATGAATTAAATATGACAATTATTCCTGGTTATTGTGTCGTTGGAACAGTCGGTAACAAACTATTAGCCAACAATGCAGGCTCACAAATGGTAGAAATCGATAAAAAAACAACATTAGAAGTAAAATGCAAAATCCATAATTTATCATTTAGTGCCCATGCTGATGCTAAAGGAATTTTACAATTAATTAAAATGTCAAATCCAAGAAATGTAATTTTAGTGCATGGTGAAAAAGAGAAAATGGGTTTCTTATCACAAAAAATTATTAAAGAAATGGGAGTAAACTGCTATTATCCAGCAAATGGTGTTACAATTACAATCGACACAATGAAATCTATTCCAATCGATATTTCTTTAGGTTTGTTAAAAAAAGAAATTTTAAACTATTCAAACTTTTTAAAAAACTCATCAATGAAAGATAACGACAGTACCCTCATCACAACAGATAAAATATTTTTAAATAAGAAATTAAAAATCAAAAACCCCGAAAACCTAAATGAAAATGAAAAGAATGAATACGAAAAAAGAATCATTCAAGCTGAAAAAGAAAGAAAACAAAAAGAAAAAGAATTATTAAATATCGATGATAGTTTAATTTTTAAAAAAGCTAGAACTCCAATTACAACTATTCCCATTCAAGGTTTAATGATTCAAAAAGAGCAACAACCACTTAAATTAATTGGTATGGATGAAGTTTCAAAAGAATTATTAATTAATGAAATAGAAATGAACTATAATTTTATTTTATCATATAATGAAAAATATAATAATAATAATAATAATATTATAAATCCAATATTTAAAGAAAAAGTTTTAAATTTCGATTTTATTTATTTAGAGTTACAAAGATTATTACCAATTGGAATTCAAATAGAAAAATTAGTTAATAAATTATTTAAACCAATATCTTTGGAAATTAAATCAATTTCAATTCAACATAAAGGAAACTTTGACTTATTAATCAAGTGGTCTCATAAAGATGATAATTTAGCAACCCATATAATATCAATTTTAAAAAATTTAAATTAAAATATAAATAAAATAAATTAATAAGTGTAATAATTTAGTATGTTTTTATATTGTTTTTTTGGTATGTTATTTTTTGTTATATTTATATTTGTATGACTTTTTTTTTGATTGATTTTTTATTTAAAATTTAATAAAAATAAATAACTTAACAGCAAAGATATTAAAAACATATTTAACATTAATTTAAATAAAGTATAAAAAAAAATTCATCAAATAATAATATGATGATTCCCAAAATTATCAAATTATAATTTTTTTTAATTATTTTTTTTTTAAATTTTATTATTTTTTTTAAAATATTAATTTTCCCTCTTAAAAAATATTTTCGTAGTTTTTTTTTTTTTAATTTTAGTTTTTTAAATATTGATAATAAAATATACATATATAAAATGTCAGAATCACCAACTTTATTCAGTGTCGATAAATCTTTGGAAGGTACCCATATTGCTATTAGTGGCCTTGTAAATATTATTTATAGTAAAAATAATAAAAAAAAAAATAAAAATATTAATATATATTAAAAAAATTTAGATTGGTGCTGGTAAAACTACATTATGTACTGCATTAGGAAAAGTTTTAAATCTACCAACCTATGTAAGTATTAAAAATAAATAAATTATGTTTAAAATCATTTATTAACATTAATTAAAATCTACAGTATGAACCAGTCATTGATAATTCATATTTAGCCGATTTTTATAAAGATCCAAAAAGCTTTAGTTTCCAACTTCAAATTTATTTATTAAATCAAAGATTCCAACAAGTAATTAAACTAATTTTAAATTCAATTTCATATAATTTTTAAATTATTAATTCTTTTGGTTTTTTTTTTTTTTTTTAATAATAGCAACAACAAATTATTTGGCAAGGTAGAGGAGGTGTTCAAGATAGAACCATTTATGAAGATTCAGTTTTTGCTAAAATGTTAATGGAAAGTGGTTTAATGGATAAAAGAGATTATAATACTTATTGCAAGTTATTCTCAAATCTTAGCAATTTTATGAGAAAACCAAATCTTATTATTCATTTAGATGTTTCACCAGAACAAAGTTTAGAAAGAATTAAACGTAGGGATAGAGAATGTGAAAAAAATATTACTTTAGAATATCTCCAAAATTTAAATCAAGCCTATCAAAATTTCCTTCATGATATTTCCAAATATATTGCTGTTATCAGAGTCAATTGGAGTGAATTCCAAGACCCAGAAGAGTTGGCCCAAACTATCAAAGAAGAATATGATAGTATGAGATTTATCCATGAAGTTAGTGTAAACTCTGTCAAACAATCAAATTAAGTTTTTTACAAAGTAATATTAAATATAAAAATCCTGGGTATGAAATGGGGGCAAAAAAAAAAATAAAAAAATAAAAAAATAAAAAATAAAAACCAATTACATTAATTATTTATTAAATTAAATAATTATATATTTTAATGTCCAATATAAAAGGAATAAAATAAAAATAGATTTTGTATGTTTTAAAATAAAATGTAATTTTTTATTTATTTTTTTTAATTATTTTAAAATAAAATAGTTTTATTTTAATTATTTATTTTAATTATTATTTTTTAATTTTCTTCTCTTTTATTTCTTTTTTTTTTTATTATAACTTATTTTTTTTATTTTTTCTTATTTATTTTTTTTTTTTTTTTTACTTCATTTTTTTTTTTTATTTATCATTACCATTTTTTTTATTTCTCTTTTTTATTATAACTTGTTTTTTTATTTTTTTTATTTTTTTTTTTTTATTTTAAAATTTAAATTAAAAAAAATTATTTTTTTTTAAATTTTTATTTTTTTTTTTATTTTATTTTTATACATATACTTAATAACGTCAAGTAATAATTAATATTTATATAAATAATAAACTATAATAGTTTATAAAATAATTTTTACTTAATAATAATTTGTTTTTGTTAAATTTTCGAAAAAAAAAAAAAAAAATGTTAAATAATGAATCTGAAACATATCAAACAAATACGCCCCAAAACAATAAAATAGAATATAACCAAGAAAACAATAACTACAATAAAGATCTTTTAATAAAAATGGATCTATCAACATCTTTATCAGATAAAAAAAAATTAAATGACAACAATAATGATTCTATAAATAATAATTTAGATAATAATTTAGATAATAATAGGGGT
>NW_003519398.1:30229-87729 GCF_000190715.1 Dictyostelium purpureum
GATAATAATAATAATAATAATAATAATAATAATAATAATAATAATAATAATAATAATAATAATAATAATAATAATAATATAGATAGTAACAATATAGAATATAATAATAATATTAGAATAGAAGTTGACAATATAGATAATAATGAAGTTATGGATGATTTAGAAATTAAAAAAGAAGAATTTAACTATAGTGGCAAAACAAATGATGATTTTCAATTAACAAAAAGATATATAGAAGATTTAAATGATTTCGTTAAAATTGAACCACCATATGTTTCGATTGATGATTTTGAAGAAGAGGAACGAAAAGGTTTATTAGACTCTCCAAATAGTAATACTACAACAACAACTACAACTACCACAACAACTACAAAAACAACATCATCAACAACCAATGGAACTGTTACAAATTTTTTTTCAAAGGCTGCAAATACATTTTCATATATTAATAATTTTATAAAATACTCAATTATATCAGAAGAAACGTAACTATTATAATATTCTATTTTATATGTTTACAACTATAAAATACTAAAATTATAAATTTTTTATTTTATATAGTGAAGAGGCATTAGGTCATGTAAATTCATTATTAAATCAATTATTTAAAGATGTAAAATATAGCAAACTTCAAATTATGTTAGGATTATCTTTATTGGATAGCTACTATTCAAACTCACATATTACAACTGGATCATTTGTTCAAGATAAAACATTTCTAGATAGAGCAAACTATTATATGAAATTTGCAAGTGCTACATTTGGTTGGCAATATGTATATGGTTATTTATATAGCAAAAAAGCAAAAGGTGTAGCTCAGGGTGTAGCAAAGGGTGATAATTTAAATGAAAAAGTTCTTTGTGAATATACTGGTATTTCAAAGGAAGATATTATTCTAACAAAATGGACAAGTACAAATTATGATCCTGGTCATTTTATTTGTTTCGACCATAAAAACAAATCCGTTGTCCTATCTATCCGTGGTACATTTAGTGCACGTGATGTTTTAACAGATTTAGTCGCAAACCAAACTCCATTTTTAGACGGAAAGGCTCATACTGGTATGTTAAGATGTGCTCAAAAAAAGTTTAGTGAACTGACTCCAATCATTTTAGAGAATTTAAAGAAACATGAAGGTTATGGTGTAATTATTGTTGGTCATAGTTTAGGTGCCGGTGTTGCCTCCCTATTTTCAATTCTCTTCAAAAACAACTATCCAGAAATACCAATCCATTGCTATTCATTTGCAACACCATGCGTTACATCATCAGAAATAGCACTCTCCATCGAATATAGATCTCTCATTGATACATTCGTATTCAATGATGACATTGTACCTCGTTTTATGTTATGCGTCGTTAGAACATTTAAAAACTTTAGTTTGCTCTATATTGGAACAAAATGATAGTGTTTTCAACTTAATTCTTCAAACCATTTCAGCAGGTAATCAATTAGGTGATGGTTTAACTCAAAAGATGGAAAGTTTTTTAAAATATAAAAGAGATATCAAATTAAAATATGAAGAATTAAAACTAACCGATCAATCAATGTTACCACCTGGTAAAGTTTATAGAATTTATAAACCTGGCGAAAGTATCAATTATGTAATGGAAGAATCAAATCCCTCATTCTTTAAAGAAATTATTATTTCAAATACTTTATTATCAGATCATATGCCTGATAAATATGAAATGGGTTTCCAACTATGTATTGAAAACTTAAATTCAATTAATCCATTTGCAAATATTGAAAAGGATGATATAATAATTTTAAATAATAATGATGAATTTGAAAAAGATATTGAAGATCAATTAGATAAAGGTATAAAAGAATTTGAAAAAGAATTTAATATGCAACAACAACATCAAAGAGAAAAAGAATTTGAAAATAAAAATCCAAATAAAATAACTTTAGTTACACCAAATGAAATAAATGATGAAAAAAATTTAAATACAACAATACCATTAACAACAACAATAAACAAAGAAAATAATAATAATAATAATAATAATAATAATAATAATAATAATAATAATAATAATAATAATAATAATAATAATCAAGAAGAAAATAACAAAGAAAGTTTTTTAGAAAAAATTTGGAGTAATAATCTTTTTCAATAAAATAATTTTAAAAAAAACTTTTTTTTTTTTTTTTTTTTTTTTTTTTTTTAAATTCTTAGATTAATTAAATCTAAGCTTTCTTTATTAATAAATAAATACGAGCATCTAACTCGATACCTGGTAAATATCTTGGGTCACCTTGAAGAAGCATTAATAATCCACCAAATGATGCAAAAACAGAACTAAAAAAAAAAAAATTAATATAATTATAATTTAATTTAATTAAAATTAATTTAAATCTAATCTACTTACACTTTTGATGATGAATTTTCTTTTTGATATTTAAAAACTTTACCATACATAACATATTCATATTTATCTGCTAAAGATGGTTTATTTGTGTCATATGAACCAGTGTCGGCTGAGCCATCTAAATTTAATGATGATGCTAAAAGTAATTTGAATCTTTCGTGACCCAATGGGTAAATATGTGTTGCAATATCAATTTGTAAATCCATTTCGTAATTTTCACTATAACAAACAAATCTTGAAGCTGAAAAATATTATTAAAAATTAATAAATTTGGGATTATTTAAAAAAGATGATAAAATTACATACTTCTATCGAATTTTTTTCCATCTGGATCAATTTCTTTAACTTCAAAGGTATCTTCAAAAAGAATTGATGACATTTTTATTTATATATATATATATGTATTTATTTATTTAAAGAAAAAAAAAAAATTATACAATTTGTAACGGTTATTTGATCGTTTCAAAAACAATGAAAAAAAAATTTAAAAAAAATTTTTAAAAAAAAATTAAAAAAAAATTAAAAAAAATTAAAAAAAAAAAAAATAAAAAAAGAAAAATAAAAAAAGAAAATAAAAAAAAGAAAAAAAGAAAAAGAAAATATTGGTTTTATGTGATTTATAATTCTATTTTTAAAATGAATTAAATAGAACTATTTGAATTTTTACATTTGATTTTATTATTTTTTTTGACCAAATTTTAGGCTGATATTTGAACTGGTTTTGACATTAAATAACAATCAGTTGGTTCAATATTACGATAGTAATTTTTAATTAAACCTTCTTCTTTGAAATTAAATTTCTTATAAAATTCAATAGCATCTGAACCAATTTGAACGTGTAAAGAAATCTTTTCATATTTTTCTTTGTTGCATAAATCTTCGACATATTCTAATAATTTACGGCCAATACCAAAATTTCTATAGGGGTGCTAAAACACTAAATGTCATAATATATAATGATGAAAAAGTTTCACCTTCTTTTGGTGGATCGATTCTGCAACTAACTGCACCAACCATAACATCATTAAAAAATGCTAAATGATAAATATATTTTAAATTAATAATTTTGATTTCTTTTTTCTTTTTTTTTTTTCCGTTTATCTCATTTTCTTCTTTTATAAATAGATCCTACCTAATTTTGTGATAAAGCCATTGGTTAAAAGTTTTTGATAGAATTTTTCTTCATAATTTACTGGTAATGTTGTATTATTTAACAAAGCTAATTGTCCAATGTTTTTATCGGTTAAATCGCCTAATTCGATATTCTTTATCATTTTTTGAAAATATATAATGTCTTTGGTGTTTGGAATAAATAATAAAATGAAAAAATTTTAAAAAAAAATGGAAATATTTTTTTTTTTAAAATTTTTTTTTATAAAATTTTTTTTTTATTTTTTTTTTTTATGGAAATCAATATTTTTATATGTTTATGCTAATATATTAATATTAAAGTAAAATAAAATTTTTTGATTCATTAAAGAATAATATTAACAGTTTATAAATTTATTTATTTTTTACCCCCAAAAAAAAAAAAAAAAAAAAAAAAAAAAAAAAAAAAAGTGGAATTATATAAAGTAAAAATAATTAAAAGTAGAATAAAAAAAAAAAAAAGGATGATATCATCTAAAATAATTTATTTATTATTTGATGGAAACCTAACATAAAAATTTGGGTTTGGAGTAGCTTTAATATCTTTAAATTCTTTTAACAACTGGTCTTTAATAGTGTCAATATATTTTTGTTTCTTTTTAAAACTTGAAAAAGATTGTACAACTGTTTGAGCAACTTTGCTATTTGAATATATTATAAAAAAGAAACTAAATAAATAATTTTATTAATAAATCTTTTTTTTTTATTTTTAAAAATTAAAAATAATTACCCTTTGTTCCAATGAAAGTTTGTTTTTGAAACCATACCAAATGATTGAAATAAATGAACAATTTTTTGAATTCTAAGTTTTTTTAAATTTTCATCATTTTCGATGTCGTTGAATGTTATACCACCAACAAAAACTTTTTTTGTTTTGCAACTGTTATTTACTTGTTTTTTGACAAGGTTCTTATTATTTTTATTTTTATTTGTTTCTTGAGTATTCCCACTAATGTCATCTTCTGAAAATGAATATACTGAGGAAGATGGTGACGTCGAGTAGTATGATTCCGACTCTGTGATTTCACTCCATGAAATTGGGGCAGTAATTTTTGGTATGCAACTATTAGTATCAATAATATTATAATTTTGTTGTTGTTGTTGTTGTTGTTGTTGCTGATTATTATTATTATTATTTATTTGTTCTTTATTATTATCATTAAGATTAAAATTATTAAAATTTTGAATCATTGGATAATATATTGAAAACATTGCACAAACTGAATATTCTACACAATCCATTTCTGTATTGAGATCATTTATTGAAGCATTATTATTACTATTTTGTTCATTTTTTGAAGTGTTAGTTGTAATTGTTAAAGAAGAATTATTATTAATGTCACAAACTAAAGCACTTTTCATAAAATAATATTATTTCACATTTAATGTGATGTTTAAAAAAAAAAAAAAAAAAAAAAAAAGAAAAATTATTTATACACAATTAAAAAAAAAAAAAAAAGTTTGAAAAAATAAAATAAAAATAAAATATTTTTTTTTTTAAATTTCTCAATTTTTATTTTTTTATTTTTTTTTTATTTATTTTTTATTTGTTTTTATAATTTCTTTTTCACTGTTATTTTTTATTTAAAATTACTATTCTTGGGTAAAATTTTTTTAAAAAGTTTATCCCAATCATTTTATTTTTTTTTATTTAAATAAATTGTTAAAAAAATCACATTAAATATCTATTTGTTTAAAAAAAGAAAATAATGTGAAATCACAAAATACTAAAATTATTTTTTAAAAAGTAAATATAAATTACATATAAATTTTTTTGAAAAAACAAATCTATTTTAATAATTTTAAAATGGTTTGTGATAATATGTGTGTGTGTGTGTTAAAAAACAATATCAATATTTTATAAATAAAATAATAAATAGATAATAACTATTTTTATTTGTTTTTTTTTTTATTTTTTTTTTATTTATTTTATTTTATTTTTTTTTTATTATTAATATATATTAATTTTTTTCTTCAAAAATATCGTATTGTAATTTTGTTTTATTTATAAAAAAAATAAAATGAAGGTAACTATTTATAAATAATAGTTAATAAAAATAATAAAGAAAATAAAATATAGAAATATTAAAAAAAAAATATTTATTAATTTTTTCTTTATTTTTATAGAAATTTGATAATTTAAACAAATCAAAAGAATTTTTAAATATAAATAGCAATAATGAAAACAATACACCAACAAGTTTTATAACCCACTCAACAGTTAGCAGTGTGGCATCATCTGTTTCAAATGTTGGAATCAATAACCCATTTCACAAAAATGACATCAAAAGTAATCAACTAATTGACGAAATAACAGATTTAAGAGAGGTATTAAGAAAATCTGTAATTGGGCCGCTCAGTAGAGAAATAATTGGTTTATATACTGAAGAGCAACAACAATGTGAACCACAACAGTCTCCGCAACAACATCAACAAAGTGTTAATAATGAAAATATAAAAGAAGCAACAATAAATAATGACCATGACTATGATGATGATTGGATGATAAAACAACATATTTTGTTAAAAAAAGAAAAAAATAATATTTTAGCAAAAAGTCCACTTTTGGCAGCATTAAACAATAGTGGTGAAAGGTGTTTATCAAGGGCTATTAGTGTTACCTCCTTAAATGGTGCAGGATCACCAACAATCAACTATTTGACATCAGAACAAGTTTTACAGGAAATTGAGGATAAACTAAAACTTTCAAATGAAAATAATGAAAATAATAAAAATTTTAAACCAAGTTATATGAATAATAATAATAATAATAATATAAATAATAGTAATAATAATAATAATAATAATAATAATAATAATAATAATGAGCATAATAAAATAATTAAAAAGTTTGATAATAAACCTAACAATATTAATAATGAAAAAACCAAAATCAATTATAAAAATAATATTAATAATGGTTTTGATAATAATAATAATAATAATAATAATAATAATAATAATAATAGTAATAATATAAATTCATTTGACTGTGATAATAATAGTAATCATAGTTCACCAACCATACCAACATCATCTTCAACATCTTCACTAATGGGTGGAAATAATACTTTAAATGAAAATCAAATATCTATTGAAAAAGAAAAAATAATGGCCATCATTCAAGACTATCAAAAGGTGAAACAAGAAATGAGGGATCAAACTCAACAAATACAATCATTAGACGAACAGTTAAATGAAATGAAGGCAAACTTGGAACTAAAAAAAAAGAAAATTTCAATGTTGAAAAATCCCAATCAAATATCAAATAACAATCCAACCAATGGTATTAATAATAGTAGTAATACAAATCAAAATAAAACTAATAATAGTAACAAAAAAACTAGCCCAACATTTCAACAACTTCAACAACAACAGCAACAGCAACAGCAACAACAAAATAATAACCTACCATCCTCACCAACAACAAATAAGCCTCCAATTGGTAAGAATAATAGCTGTAATAATTTAATATCAATTAATTCACCAAATAATGTTCCAATTTTAACATCAAGTGGATCACTACCACTATTAAATCAATTTAAAACTTCACCAACATCCTCTTCATCATCATCATATAATCAACAACTAAATAATAATAATAATAATAATTCACCAATTTTAAATAAAAAAGATCAATTAAATAATTTAGCAAATAATTTAAATTTAAATATTGGTAATTTATTAAATGAAGAGGATATTAATCAAAAGATATCTGAAGTATTGGCAACAGCTAAATATAGAATTGAAAGAATTCAATTTAAAAACAGAGTATTGTTAACATCACACCTTCACAGTCTTTCAACTGAAATTCATCAACTAATTGAAAAAAGGATAACAAAAAAACAAGTAAATTTAGAATTAAAGCAAAATGAAAAAATAGTTGTAGATTGTGAATCAGTAAGCTCAACAATTTTAAATTTTCTTCAAGAGCTAATGAATCAAAAACTAACAATTGATGAAACCGCCGAATCCATTGTAAAAAAACGTAAAATCAAATCAAAAGAAACAAAACAATTGGAAGAATTAGAAAAGAGAAAAAGAAAGATCGAAGCAGCAATTGCATTTTTAAATATAGAGAAACGAAGTGTAAGAGAATTACGAGATAGATTTGTTTCAGTTTGCAATGAAGTCACTCGTCTATACGAAGCAACCAATACTATTGAAAGAGATTTGTCAAAATGGGATGTCGAATTGGAAAGAATTTATCATCAAACAAGAGAGGGTTTTTATTCAGATTATTTCAAACTTCATCCTTTATTCCAATCTTGTAGCCAAAGAATTAAAGACCATTACCATACCAAGCAAGATTTAATAAGAGAGTTGGCACGTCGTGAAGCCGCTAGGATTGCATCTGAAATTTATATCAGTGGCATCGTTCAGATTTTGGAATGTGGTCATGATTTAATAACTGACGAAAGAATGGTCGATGTTGCTAGAGTTAGAGGTTTGGAGCATCAAGTACATATGCTATATCATGCTCTATATGATTCACAGATTAAAAATCAACAATCAATCAACAGTTAAAAAAAATAAAATATTGAACTTTAATATTTGATTACACCTTTCAATTTTTTTTTTTTATTTTTTAATTTTTTCTTTTTTTATTTTTTTTTTTTTCAAATTTTTAATTTTTTTTTAATTTTTTTTTAAATTTTTTTTTATTTTTTTTTTTTATCATCACCATTTTTAATTGTGGATTATATATATTTAAAAAATGAATAAAATATTTATTGTTTTATCATTATTATTTTTAGTTCAATCAGCATATTCAATTATGTTTGAAGTTAGAGCAGCTGATGAAAAATGTATTGTAGAAGAGTTTAGACAAGATACTTTAGTCAATGGCAATTTTGAAGTTTCAGATAAATTATCAAGAAACATGGCTTTCCCATATGAAGTTGTTATGTCAAGCATGCAAATGAAATTTTATGTAAGTAAATGTAGTTTATAATTTTTAAAAATAATATATAAATTTTAATCATAGTTTTATAATATTATAGGTACGTGGTCCAACTGGTGATATGATTTCAGTTAACCATGATGCTACTAAAGGTGTTATTGCTTTTAATGCTCAAGAACCAGGTGACTATTCATTCTGTTTCTTAGATAACTACAGACCAGGTAAATAATCAATAAAATTTTTAAAAATTAAACTTTTAAAAACCAATAATTAATAATTAATAATAAATAATAAATAATAATAATAATAATAACATTTAATTAATAATAATTAATATAATTAATTATTTTCTATAGGCGCTCAAGCTATGCCATTAAGCAGAACTGTTTCATTATCGATTAAAACTGGAGTTGAAGCAAACGATTATTCAGATGTTATCACCAAAGGTCAATTAAAACCATCAGAAATTGAACTTAAAAAAATTGAAGATGTTGTTGATGCAATCAAAACTGAAATTTTATATATGAAAAATAGAGAAGAAACTATGAGAAATACTAACGAATCAACCAATTCAAGAGTTGCAAATTTATCAATCTTTTGTTTCTTTGTTTTAATTGCAAGTGCATTTTTCCAAATCTCATATCTC
Source organism: Dictyostelium purpureum (assembly GCF_000190715.1). NCBI lineage: Eukaryota > Evosea > Eumycetozoa > Dictyosteliales > Dictyosteliaceae > Dictyostelium > Dictyostelium purpureum. Next base: position 39,303 of record NW_003519398.1, read on the forward strand.
AAAAAATACTTTAAACAAAAGAAATTAATTTAAATTAAATTTTTAAATAATAAAATATAAATTTATAAAAATGAAAAAAGATCTAAAACTATTTTATTTTTTTTTCTAACAAACCAAATACTTTTAACTTCATCTCAATTAATTACAATAAAGATTAAATTAAATAAATATTTTTTTTTTTTACCAAAACAGAAATTATTTTATTTTACATTTTTTTTTACCAATTACAAATGGGTTTAATTTACAGAAAGTTTTTTATTTTTATTGTTGGTATTCATGATATTATTATCCATATATTATTATTAGTATTATTTATTATAAATTATGGTTCATATGGTGGTGTTGGTTCAGTTTGGGATTCATAAATGACTGGTTGTGGTGCACCAAATGTTGATGATGAAAAAGCACATTCATTGTGATGTCTTACTAATGATGGTAAAGCAAATAAATCATAAAGCCATCCAATGCCAAATACACCAGCAGTGAAGAAATATAAAAAGAATGTGCCAATCTTATTTAAATAAAGACGGTGAAAACCTTTTTTTAAAGAGAATTTTTATTAGTATAAATGTTATTTAAACTTTTAAAAAAAACTAATTGTCTTCTTACCTAAGAGTCCAAAGAAAAACCATAAAATATATGCAACAGTTAACGATTTATGTGAATAAGAGGTGGTTCTAACAGTGTGTGTGCTGATTAAAGGAGTTGTAACAATTACTGGACGACCAATAACCGGTGTGGTAGAAATAATTGGAGTTGTGACAACTGTAGGAGTTGTAAAAATAGTAGTAGAGTTATTATAATGTCCACTACCATGGTGATGGTGATGATGTCCATGGTGATGGTGATGATGATCACTGTGATGGTGATGATGACCACCGTGATGGTGATGATGACCTCCATGATGACCGCCGTGATGAACCATTATTATATTTTATAAACTGTTTTTGGAAAAAAAAATTAAAAAAATTAAAAAAATATAAATTTTATATAAAAAAAAACAATATAAATAAACAATTGTTGTCTTTTTGATAAAAAAAAAATTTGGGAAAAAAAAAATTTTTAAATTTGGGTGGAAAAAAAATAAAAATTAAAAAATAAAAAATAAAAAAAAATAAAAATTAAAAAACCTATTTTTTCGGTATTTTATCTCAATAACACCCGTTTTATTAATTAAAGACTCAAAAAAAAAGAAAAAATTTAAAATATGCAAATAAAAAAAAAAGAAATGTCATTTGCCGATTTCCGTGTGGCTACTGGGTGACTGTCTTTTTGCTTTGGGTAAAATTTTTATCAAAATAAAAAAAATTATATATAGAAAATTTATTGGTATTTAAAGAAAGTTTTTCAGATTGGGGTGGATCATTACCAATTGCTATGCAACAAGCCCCAGTCGGTGTTAATACTGCATCTGCAAAGAAACAAGAGAAAATTGATGTCGCTACAATGCATAAACCCAAACCAGAAAAAGAAGAGGTAATGATTGATGATGGTAGTGGTAAATTAACAATTTGGCGTTTTGAAGAATTTCAAAAATTTGCAATCGATCCAAAAAATTATGGTGCAGATGAAATATCGATAAACTTCATACATAATTATTTATTTTAATCAAGTTAAAATAGTTAATAATCATAGTGTTTACAGAGTAATTCAAATAGTTAGAGAACTGCAGTTCTGGGAAAGGTTATAAATTAGGGTTTAGCACAGACTCTCCCAGTCAAAAGTAATCATACAGAATGGATTTTTAAATCGATTAAAATATTTTAAAAAACTAGTTGAATTGAATTTCAATTCAAATCCATCTTATTTTTTTGATCAAAAAAATTATTTAAATTTAATAATAAAAAGATTTTATTAATTTTTGTAACTTATTTCTTTATTTTATTTTTAATCTCTAAAATATTGACAATATTTTTTTTATTTTTTTTTATTTTTTTTATTTTAATTTTTAACAAATAAACCAATATCTTGTAATATTATTCTAGGGGTTCTTATTTAAATATTAAATATTACCTATTAATTCAATATTTATTATTCCATCTTAAACAAGTATGGGGAGATTAGGTACCCTCTTGGGCTATAAGTAACAAGACAAATTCTAAATAAAATAGGAACTACCATTTTCCCAAACCGATAGAATGATGGGAAAGTTAACTTGAAATTTATTGATGAAATAAAAATAATGTATAAATAAAAATTTAATATCTAAAATTTAATGAAACTAGATTTTCATTACACATAATATAATTATTTATTAGTTGTTTTTTTTTATACTTTTTTTTACTAATAAATGATTAAGTATATATATAAGTTGTTTATTTGTTATTCTTTTATTTATATTTTTACTTAATCATTTCTTTTTTTTTTTTTTTTTTTTTTTTTTAATTTTTGATTTATTTATTTTTTATAATTTATTAAAAAATATTATTTGAATAATTAAATAGTTTTATAATTAAATCTTATCTAAAACTATGAAAATAATACACAACAAAATAAAATATCTGAAGAAAATAAATTATAAAAAAATAGAAAATAAACTTTTAAATTAAAGAAATGATTTTTATTTTTTATTTTCTTTTTTTTCTTTTTAATTGGAAAATCTGACCTCTTTTAAATTATTTAATACAATAATTTAAAATTTTCTAATATTTTATTATAAATATTTAAATTAATTAATTAATTTGGTTTATAAAAATATCGATTCATCTAATTGTGCCTGGATCTTTTTTAACAGTTAATGGGAGAGGTTTTCATAATAATAAGTTGGATTAAATCAATAAATAGTTGCTGTGGTTGTTTCGATGGGGAATGAACATTAAGTTTAATGGACTTTTTGAAGTGGTGGGTTTTGATATTCCCTAATTTGATCAATAGTTACGAACACTGTAGCATTACCTTTTTTTCTTAAAACTATTTTATTTCTATCATATTTGCTTGGCCAGAGCGAATTAATGATATTCATAAAATAGTTGATAAGATTGATTAGTGCTGACTTGATTAGTTGAAATATGATTGTACACTATCGGAATCAATAGATTTTACTATTTTAAACAGAGATTATACACAGCTTGATGAAGAGAATTCGGTACTTCAACCTTTAACCAAAAAAATGATTCACTACCTGGTGTAAAAGATTCTTATGATTGATTTGTCATTTGTTTGAACTATTTATCTGTATTTACTGTGTTGTGTAAAACAATATGAAATCTGAGATTGGCACAATAAATCGACTAGACTGCATTGTTGGGTGATTAATTAATACAGTATTTAAAGAAAAAATGAAATAAAAAGATTATTAATATATAGTTTAATATTAATTAAAATTTTAAATACCATACCTAAGTTACGATTTCTACGATAAAGGAAATAGCAACAGGGTGTCGGCTTCTTATAAATCTATGGAAACTAAATATTATTCTTCAATTCTAGAAAAGGTTGTGTATTACCAGCACTTGAAATAAATTAACTAATTCTGATCTTTCTGGTAATTAATTTTTAAAATAAGATATCTCAATTCACTTCCCTAAGTCTTTAACTTTTTTTATTTTAGGTTGTTTATCTGATTTGATTTAATACTTGCTAAATGGATATCATTTAAATTGTTTGGACGCCTACAATTCTATATTTAACACTTGAAGTACCACATGAATCATTATTAGATGTGGCACCACTTGAAACTGCATTTAATTCTCTACCTAAATCACTATTTGAAACAATACTTGAAACAAAATTACAGCCACTGTTTGAACCAACCACATTTGATTCAATATTTATACAACTGCTTGAACCCTACTTTTTGAAAAATTGCTTGGGCATTTGAATTACATTCGACCATTTTAAAGACTATTTGAGCCATTATTGGGACCACCATTTAAATCACTACATGAGGCATTTCTTGGGCTGACAGTTGAACTACTACTTAAAATATTGCTCTGACCACCATTTGAATCACTACGCAAAATACCACTTGAATAAATATTTGACCAATTGAACCACTACTTGAAATATTGCTTGGACAACCATTTGAACCACTATTTGAAATATTGCTTAGACCCCATTTTAACAAATACTTGAAATATTGCTTAGACCCCATTTTAACAACTACTTGAAATATTTCTTGTGCCACCATTAGAACCACTATTTGAAATATTGCTTGGACCACCATTTGGCCACCATTTTACATATTGCTTGAACCATCATTTTGACCTTAAATTGAATTTGCTAAAAGTTTTAAATACGTTTGGGCAATTGCTTTTCAGATGCTGCTTACCAGTTCCATTTTTAAATATTCTTTATTGAACCTAATTATTAAATAAATAAATTATTAATATATGTTTAAAAATAATTTGTAAAAATAATATTATTTTACATACCATTTCAGTCTATAAATTATTGATTAGCCGTACAGCTAATACCGAAATATAATAGACAAATGTCAATACATAGTATAACTTTGAAATCTGTTGTATTAAAAAAATGAATTAATAAATTATTAAAAAATTAAAAGATAAAAAAAAAAAGAGAAAATAACTATTTACCTTTAGAGTTAAATTATAATGTAGAATTTAATTGCACCTTTTATATTATTTAAAGCATTTGGCGCAAAGAACCATAGTGTTTGTCATGATGAGATAATATAATTGCTCTATAATTTTCAATTGAACTTGGAAGAATTTCAATGAAAGAGCTGCTATCAGATTCACATGATGAAATAACTGTTATCTTTGACTTTAAAATTTCAGCAGCAGCAATTAGTGTTAAATGGTCACCCCAAGTACCTTCTCTTGCCATATGGTTACAATATCTATTCCAATTATTGGTATTTGCAAATTGGTGTAGTTTTGCACCATTTGGGAGGGTGAAATTTTTATTACTTATGAGCCATGTGGCAATGACTCTTCTTATCTCGGCACTATGGTTCAAGTTGCCATAAAGTTGGTCAGATAAGGCATGCATCTGACAATTACCATCTCCTGGGATGTCTCTACTATTCTCTAATTGGTAGAGCTCCAAACGTTCATTTAAACGTCTTATAGCTTGAAGTCCAGGTTGTGGTGATGGTTTTGGAATAGTGACTGCACCCGAGTCAATATTCTTATGTTCTTGTTTTTGTTGTTGTGGTGGTTGTTGTGGTGGTTGTTGTTGTTGTGGTTGTTGTTGTGGTGGTCTTTGTTGTTGTTGCTGTTGATGTTGTTGTTGTTGTTGTTGAAGTAGTTGATATTCTTGAAAATTTTCCAATTGTTTTTTATTATTAGGTGTTGATGCAGGAGGTTTTGGTAGTGGTTGTTGGTAGTTGGTTGTTGGTTGTGGGTTTGGATGGGGTTGTGGGTATGGGTGTGGTTGTGGTTGTGGGTGGTGGTGTGGTTGTGGGTGGTGGTGTGGTTGTGGTTGTGGGGTTAGTGATTGTGGTTGTGATTGTGTGATTGGTTGTGATTGTAGATGTGGTGGGTTGTGAGTTTTATGAAATTCTTCATAAAATTCGTCATTGTAGAAAAAGTCTTGGTCGTTTTCTGTTCCATCGGCGTAGTAGTATTTGGTAGTTTTATTATTCTTGATTTTTTTTAAAAACCAATAAAAAATGAATAAAACTAAAAAAATAATAACAAAATATATCATTTTTCTATTTACAAAAAATATATATAAAAACAAATATTATTATTTAAAAATATATATTATATAATTATTATGATATGTGTGAAGTTGAATGAAATGTAAAAAAAAAAAAAAGTTATATACCATGAAAAATTATGTGTTTTTTTTAAAGCAATAATTTTAAAAAAAAAAAAAAAAAAAAAAAAAAAAATTTAATATACTATTTTTTTTTATTTAAAACAATTTAAAAAAAATTAAAAAAAATATAATAAAATTAAAAAATATTATAATAAATAAAAAAAAACATAAACAATATATTATTTTTACATTATTTTTAATAAATTTTGGAAAAATAATCTTAATTGGGAACTTGACTTTTATACAGATCATCCTTTAATAAACTATATAAAGCAAAACTTTAATCTTTTAAAGAAATTTCTAATTTTGAAAAAAACAGGTTCTCAATTGAAGTAGGTTCCATATCTGGTTTTACAATATGTAGATAAAAATTCATCAACCCTTTTTATAAAAGAGCATACAGATGCTTTTAATTTTTTGTTTATTTTTATTTTATTTACTTTTAATATAATTAAATCCCCCAATATAAATAGATTATTAATTTTAATTAAAGAAAAAATAAAATAATTTTTATATTAAATCAATTATTTTTTTTTTTTTTTTTTTTTTTTTTTTTTTTTTTTTTTAATATTTTTTTTAAAATAATAATATTTTTTTAAAGCAAAATAAATAGTAAACATAAGAATAAATAATTGTATAACTCATACTATAATACTTATTTAAATATAGATAATTCAGAAAGATTAAGATTTTTAAATGACATAGAGAATAGATTAAACAGATTTCAATCACCAAGATTTCAACAAAACTATTTTAAAAATAATATTTCAACACCACCACCGCCACTACAACACAAAATGAAATCCATATTTATAGACACAATATGGAGTGTTACATAATGTAAAGTAATATTTCAAGAGGGACAGGACTTCATTCTGATTTTGATTGTCCACCCAAACACTGGCATAATTTCAAACCCATTAAGAAGAAAATAGGTATATTGATTCAGAATTTAATTAAATAAAATAAAAAAATAAAATATGATAATTTTAAAATAAAAAAATAATTATCTTTTCCTTCAATTTCTTTTTACCTCTTTTCTTTTCTTAATTTTTTATTTGAACTATTTTTAATTTAAATCATTTCTTATTATTTTAAAATAATTTAAATTAAATATAATGATTAAAATAAAATTTCATAAGGAATTAATTTGATTAAAAAATAACAAAAAACCATTTATTTTTATGATATTTAAATCTAAATTAAGTTTTAAATAAAAACCACATCCATTTATATTCTCATTATAATAGAACTTTTAAAAAAAAACATTTTAAATGATTAAATATAAATTTTTTTTAATGGGTTTAATAAAAAAATATTAAATCATTTTAAAGTAATTACAACTTTTTAACTTGAAAATTTAGAATATTGGAACAAATTGCCCTCATACCCAGTAAATTGGTTGATCTAAGTTTTTGACAAACAAACACTTTTTTAAAAAGAAATATTTTATAAAGTTTGATCAATAGTATTGGGTTTTTTTTTATTTGGATTTAGTTTTCTTTCTCTTAAACCACAAGCATTACAAACATATTCCTTTTGAGAATTGGGTCCAATAATAGTTCTCCATTCAGAGGTGCTTTTTGATTTGTAAATAAAGCATTCATTGGGTCTATTTTTAATTTAAATAAGGGAAATCTAAGTTTAGCAAATTAACATTAAAAAAATCTTGAATGTTGGGATTCATTATATTTGGGTTGCCTTCATTTACAAAGGATTGACATCTCCCTATAAATAGAAGGGAGGATTCCATTCTTCATTTTTTTTTAAAGATTTAATTACGCTAATATGTCCTTTTATGGCATCTGATAATTCTTCGAGTGCTTTTATATAGTTTTGACGACATTCTTCTATGCAACCTCACATATAAAAAATATCATTCCAAAGAAAATTTTCCTTTGAAAAAAAATAATCCAAAGTAAAATTGTGGTCGTGGATTGTGTTATTATATGATTTATCCATTATGTTTAAAATATTAAGTTTTTTTGTATAATTAAAAATATTTATATATAAACTCAATGTAATTTAAAAAATATATAAAATAATTTAAATTTTATATTAAATAAAAGTTTGTTTAAGGAAAAAAAACGTATGAAACAACAGGTTTGGAGCTCCAGACCTCTGGTAAATAGAAAATTGATCGGCTACCGATAATAAGTTTTTTTTCATTTAACATTTAAAAAATGTTTTTGGGAAAAGAAAAAACCAATTTATATTTTTATATAATTAAATATATTTTATTTCTATTGTTAGTATTATTATTTTCTAAACTATAATAACTATTGAGGATGACATCTATTAACAGAAGGAACATCTTGTCTAAATTCTGTTGAATTATTTCTTTTCTTTTTCTTTTTCTTTTGTTTTTGTTGTGGTGTTTGAGATGAAGATGAGTCTACATAATCATCATCAATGTCATCTTCTTCAGAATCATCTTCAACACTACTCTTATTGTTATTATTATATTCTTCGTGTTGAGTAAATGTTGAATCCACACTATTGGTCGTACTAACTTTGATGGTTTCCATTTTTATTGCGCCTTCGATATCTTCTTTTTTAAATACACCACTTTTAGTTCTTTCAGCAGCTCTATCAACCTCTGATGACCAATCTACTCTATTAACAATAACACATAAAACTATACAAATTACAACCAAACCTACACATAATCCCCACCATAGACCTTTAACACCAACATCTACTGGAAAAGCAAATCTATAGAAAAAAAAAGTTAATAAATTTATAAAAAATATTTTTTAAAAAAAAAAAAAACTTACATGACCGCTAATGGAATTGCAATAACATAAAATGCAATGAAATTACAAACTGATCCAGTAATAACTCTACCCATACCTCTTACAACACCTTGGAAAATAGTTTGACCACCATCAAATACTTGAAAGATGGCAGCAATTGGTAAAATAGAAGCAACTATCTCTACAACATCTTTGTCATTGGTGTAAATATAACCTATTCCATGTCTGCAACTATATTGAATAATTGCTACTATAGCCATAAAAACAATTGCTATTAAGAAAGCGATCCAAGAAATTCTTTTTGCCATTGCTTCATTTTTTGAGCCTAATAACTGACCAACACGCACTGATACCGCAATAGAAATACCACTTGGGAATTGATATGTTAACATAGTAAAGTTATACGTTACAGAATGTGCATCCAAGTCTGTTGTACTAATAAGACCCGCCAAAATTGTTAAAACTTCAAAACCAACGGCCTCTGATGCGTGCTGAATTGAAGCTGGTATTGCTAATTTCAAATACTCTTTAAAACCTTGAACCTTTAAAGCCTCTCTTTTTAGACCAAACCACGTTTCCTTGTGTAGTTTCCATATTGCAAAAATAGAAATCATTGAAATAAATGCAATAACCCTCTTTATAAATAAAATAAGAGGATATTAATAAAAATGAAATTTTCTAAAATAAAATAAAAATAGATTCTAAAGAAAATAAAATTTTTACTTACAGAAATTGATGTTGCTAAAGCAGCACCTCTATAACCCATACCACCATAGCTTCCCAAACCATTTACTAGCAAAACGTTGAATAAAACATTAAAACCATTTAAAATAACACCAACTGCAATTGAGGGCCACATAATACCTTGGCATTGTAAATATTTTTGAAATATATTGGTTTGGAGTTGGAACCAAAGACCTGGTAATAAATATAAGGAATATTGAAATGCCATATGTGAAACATCTTTATCTTGTCCCACCAACAAAAGGAAATACTCGGTAATACACCATAATACTGTTACAATTAAAAAGGCAACACAATTAACTATTGATGCTCTTTGAAGAACCAAACCAACCAATTGTAGATTATTTGCGCCAAATGATTGTGATACCAATGTATCCATTGCATTAGCTAAACCAGTACCTAAACTTAATGTACAATAGGTCCATGTATTTGCTAAAGCTGCCGCACTTAATTCATTTTGAACTTCATTTTGTCTGCCCTATAAAAAATAATATTATTTTATATTATTGGTTATTTAAAATAATTATTATTAATTACTTTGAAAATTATAATTTGAAATTTATATTATTATTTAAAAAAATTAAATTAAATTAAACTAAATTAAATTAAATTTAGTTTACAAAAAAAAAATAAAAAATAAAAAATAAAAAATAAAAAAATAAAAAATAAAAAATAAAAAATAAAAAATAAAAAATAAAAAATAAAAAAATACAAAATAAAAAAAAAATAAATAAAAAAGATATTTATTGAAATAAGATATCTATAAAATCCCAATGATTTTCTGTGCAAATGAATTTTTGATTCTTTTTTTAGCGTTTTTTTTTTTTTTAAAATATTTTTGAAAAAAAAAATAAAATAAAATATAAACCACATAAATAAAATATTTTTTTTAACACTTACAACAAATATTAAATTAACAAACAAAAATGAAACATTATTTAATAAATTTGAAATAATTAATGGAGTTGACCATTTAAAAAGAATTATTATTTCCTTTTTGCTTAATTTATATTGATCTACTATAAAATGTGAAAACCTTGAGCACTGCGATGATATTTTGTTCATTTTTTCTTTTACTATTTATATACAATTTTTGATTTAAATTTATTTTATACTATTGATATTTATTTATTATTATTATTATTATTATTATTATTATTATTATTATTATTATTATTATTATTATTTATAATTTTTATTTACAAAAAAAAAAAAAAAAAAAAAAAAAAAAAAGAATATACAATTTTTAAATGATTCTATATTTTTAGAATTTTATTATTTATTTATTATATAATTATTATTATTATTAAGATTTATGAAAAAAAAACAAAAAAATATATATATATATATAGATTAAATTTATTTAATTATTATTAATTGCTAACATCTCCATATGTATTTTTTATTATATACATATATCGTTGCAGTTATTTGTTGATTGATTTCAGAAAGTGTCTTAACACAAAATACTAAAAAAAAAAAAAAAAAAAAAAGAATAAAAAAATTAATATTTTTTTTTAAAACACAACATTTACTCTTTCATTTTTTTTTTTCGAAAATATCTCAATCATTTTTTTTTTTTGTATTATTTTTTTTTTAAATAATATTATGATAATCATTTTTTTATCACCTCACAATAAAAAAGATCTTTATTGAAAGCAAGGAATTATAGTTCATTTTTTTTTTGGGGGCGACCAACTGGTACCACGGTGAATTACTCACCAACGTTGTTATTTTGATTTTTAATTTTTTTTGATTTTTATTTTTTTTTCTTTTCAATTATTTTTCAATAACAAAAAAAAAAACTAATAATATTTGCTTATAATTAGTAAATTATTATAAATTATTCTTTAAAATTTAAAAAAAAAAAAAGAGAAAAAAGATTTTGTGAGATAAAAACTTAGTTTTCACGTGTTCAAAAAAAAAAAAAAAAAATATTAAATTTTTTTTTTTCATTATTTAAAAAAATAAAAAAAAAAAAAAAAATAAAGTTTTTTTTACGAACAATTTATTTAAATAATAATAAATATTTATTATTAAGCCAAATGTTTTTTAATCATTTGAATTAAAGTATCGGAAGTTTTGATTGGTTTTTGTAAGAAATCGTTCATACCAACAGATAAACATTTTTGCTTATCTTTATAACCAGAGTTTGCAGTTAATGCAATAATTACAATATGAGGATTTTTTTTAGATGGAGGTGGTTTAATTGAATTTGACTTTTCTAAATTTCTAATAATTGTTGTAGCTTCAAAACCATCCATTTCAGGCATTTGACAGTCCATTAAAATTAAATCATATTCACTTTCTTTAACTTTTTCTACAGCTTCTATACCATTATTTGCTACTGTAAATTTATACCCACTATCCTTTAATAGTTTACTAAATATTTTAACATTCACAAAATTGTCTTCTACTAAAAGAATTTTTTCATTTTTTTCCTCTATAAATGGTATAGATGGTTTTGATGTAGTTGCTGTGCCGCTTGTTGTTGATTTCGAACTAGTTTCATCAGTGTGTTTAGTTGAGGTGGTTTGACTTGGTCTATTTAACGATAATCCACCAAAATTAGGTGTTGAGGATGTAGATGTGGTTGTGGTTGTTGTGGTTGTAGTAGGTTTTTTATGTGTTGGGGTTGTTGGTGTGGATATTGTTGTACTACTACTACTCAAATGTTGATATAATGTTGGTGGTGGTGGTGGAATAGGTGAGCTTGATGAAAGGGATAATGGTTTGGATTTTGATGAGGGTGATGCATTAGTGGACATTGTTGATGATGGGAATCTAGATATAGTGGGAGTTGTTGGGGGTATAAGTGGTAAGGGTGGTGAGTTTTCAGATATACATGATAAAACTTCATCCTCTTTTAAAGGTTTCAATGAACCATTTGGGCAAAAGCTTGGTGGTAAAGGTAGTTTCATTGTGGTTGGGGATTTGTGAGGAGAGCTGGGTACCATAGTAGATAAAGAGTCAGGTACCATTATTGGTGATGATTGATTTGAATGTGATGGCGTAATCGAACCTCTTTTAAAATTTTGATTGTGGCTTTCTATCTTTTTGTAAACTGATTCCATGTTAATTGGGAAAGGACCATCCATTGATGGTGAGTTTGAAACATGAGGGAACATATTTATTGTTGGTGAATTGGGATCATTTAAAGAAAATCTTCTTGTGGCTGGGCTAAAAATAAATGATTGTGTTGTTTTGTTTGAAATGGGGGTTACTGCATTACTACTATTGCTAAAACTAGAACTCCTTGAGAATTGACTATTGCTACTGGTATTGGTAGGGCTCTTCTCAAAACCCATCATTGGAGTCATACCAGTTGTTATTGGTGTTACAGGTTGTGAATGATGAGGTTTTCTTTTAAAAAAAGATGGTGATATTTCTAAACTTTCAACTGGTAGTGAATGATGATGAGGGTGTCTTCTATAACTATTACCTATATTGTTATGAATGTGATGAACAAATGGATTTGAGCAGGCAATAACATTTTGATTAAATAGTTCAAGTTCATCATAGTTATCGATATCACTAATTGATGACATTAAAAGGTGTTCTGACGATGAAAGTTCCGATGGAGAATTACTGCTGGAGCTAAATGATCTTGATGGACTACCAGCCATTGTATCTACAAAAAAGTTTACAGAGTCAATTTTGTATAAACATCTAACAATATCTGCAAACTGACATGGTTTAACAATTCTGTTTTCAAATTCTGATGATAGTTTTCTTTCTTCATTGGGACTTTCCATTAATATCCAATGATATATACGATCTGTTGGTAGATGCTCTGTGGTATTTTGATTGATTTCTATTATACTTGTTATCACTAAATATACCTGTGGAGTTGATGGGTGTGTATCTGCTACTACTAAGGTTGATAAATAGTTTTCAAACTCTTTTTTATTTTCAAAATCAACACATGTTATTTTTAAAATTGCAAAGAATTGACTAATTGATTTTCTTATATATTGATTACCATCAATTACAATACCAACAACACCACTTGCACCATATTTCTTTTTACCTATAGGTTTATTTGTGCCCTGGATATCTTCCCCCATGTAAATGGCACTACCTAATTGTTGTAATGAGAATTTTGGTATATTTGTAGAGTATCCACATGGGATAGTAAAGGAAAATGTTGAACCTATACCAAATTCACTTTTAACGTGGACATCACCACCCATCATTTTACATAACCTTTTACTAATTGATAGCCCTAGGCCAGTGCCTTGATACTTTCTACTATTACCACTATCAATTTGAGAAAATGACTAAAAATTGAAAAATAAAAATTATAAATTAGTATTAGATTTTGAATTAAAAATAATTTTCCAATAAAAATACATACAGCAAATAATTGTCCAAGATGTTCGGGCTTAATTCCAATACCAGAGTCTTCTACATCTATTTTAATTAATGATTCCTTTTCATTTTCAGATTCTAATTTAACCCTAATAATAATTTGACCTTCGTTTGTAAATTTAATCGAATTTGACAAAAAATTTAATAAAATTTGTTTAATTCTTCTTCCATCACCATTGATAATAACTGGGACATTTGGGTCTACAAATACACAAAGCTCTAAACCCTTTTCGTAAATATTTTTTGATACTATTCTTATTCCATTATCTAACATTTTCAAAATACTAAAATCATATTTTATTATTTCCATTTTTCCTGCTTCTATTTTGCTATAATCCAATATATCATTAATTAAATCTAACAAATAGTTTCCAGATAGTTTGATACAATTTAAAAATTCTTTTTGAGTTGAGTCTAATGTGGTTCTCTCTAAAATATCTGCTGATGCTAAAACTCCATTGATTGGAGTTCTAAGTTCGTGACTAACAGTAGTTAAAAAGATTACTTTTGCTTCGTTTGCAGCTTCAGCTTTTCTTAATGCATAGTCTGCTTCCATTAATTGTTTCCTTCCGGTAATATCAATAATTGAAATTACATCTACTGGTTCACCACCATATGTTGCTTTGTTTGTTCTTACTTCTACTTGGAAGGTTCTACCGCTTGAATCTATACCAGTTGTTTCTATAACACCAATGTCTGAATTGTCAAATGTTTTTGATGCCCCAGGTTCAAACATTCCTTCGAGAGCCGGTAAAAATTCCCATATACCACTTTGAATTGGATATAATAAGTCTTGTAGTTTTATTTGGAACATTGATTCAAATGCTGGGTTTGCATCAGTTATTAAGCCATCTTTATGTACTACTAAAGCTTCATTACTTATTCTAAATAAACTTTGAATTCTTAACTCCTTTCTTTCAATTTCTTTTAAGTCCACTGATGAAAGAATTGTATAGAATGTTAAAATTACAAAAACTATAATAATTGATCTTAATAGTTCGCCAAAGTCGTTGTATGCCTAAAATAAATTAAAAAAAATTGTTAATAAAAATTTTATATATTTTTAATTGTTTAATATTTTTTTTTTACCTACATCTAATAAATAAAAGTTATCAGATGATTGAACATAAACACCCATTCCAATATATGAAACTGCTACTAAAATTAACATCACAATCGAGTATACAATGGACGGAAACAATAGAGGTACCATTATCATTACCAACAAATCCCATGAAAAAATTAATCGATCAGTTTTTCTTGTATGGGTAAGGTCATAAATAACTGATGTAATATTTATTGCCGTTGCCGTTGCTATTGTAAAAAAAGCGATGAGATACATTCTATTATTAACTTTTCCAAAAAAATAATACACCACAGATAAAAAGATCCCTGGTGCAAAAACAAACCATTCATAAGATGAAAGAATGGTCGAGAGTAAATATACAACAAATAGTACAATATTGAGGAAATTTAAAATATAAGCTCTTCTATAGAGAATTTTTGATTGATAATTTGCAATTCTACCAGGTCTTATGATCCAACTAATTAGTGACCAAGGTTTCATTATACAGTATTCGACAAACTTGGTCTTTTCATATTTTTCTAGATGTTTGTGATAAAATTGTCGTAGCCATTCGTCGTGTGATATTGATCTTGAGTTGTAACCATTATATGGGCTATTGTTTAAAGAGTTATTGATATTTAAACCTGAACCATTATTATGTCTGTTAGCTGCATTATTCCAAGATGCAAAAGGATGATTGAACGCACTATTTGTTGGTGGACCGCCTATCATTGGTTGATTTCCGTTTAGAGTTGTTGTTAATTTCTTTTTAAACTTTTTAAATACATTTCTTTTTCCATCAACTTTTGGTGATTGCGTAAATGAAAACCCAGTACTTTGATACGAAGAGGGTGTTAATGGAGGTTGGAAGTTTTTTCTTTTATCAGTTATTGGATAATGTTCTACATCAGTTACTTTAGGATTATAACCGTTTTTTGTTGAAATACCAGTTGCTGATATTGATTCGAATTTTGGGGAAATTTGACCTGAGGAGTTTCTTTCAATATTATTTTTATTTATAATTTCATTAGTACTATTTATATTTTTATTTTTTTTTAATGGTTGTTGATATTGTTTTTCTTTTGGGTTATTAGAATTTTTTTTATTGTGATGATTTAAATCTGATGCTGATATTGGTGTATTGTATTGTGGTGAATGGTAAATTGTACTGGATTCTTTAAGAGGGGAACCTGAAAAACCATCATTTACAGAGTTTCTTTTCTCTATACTACTGGCTATACTTTGTTGCTTTGAAAAATCTGATCCCTCTTCTGATGATGAAGAGAAACGTTTATGATGTCCAAAATGGTGAATTGGATATGCTTCTGGGGAAGGTAATAAAGAATTTGAGGTTGCACTCTCCGATGATCTTAAAATTGGTGAATTTTTATCTCCCTTTTGAAAAAATGATAAAAATTTACTTTTCCTATTTCTCTGATAATCGTCTAAGCTATTACTTTTTTTATGATACCTTTTTTTACTTAAATCACCCATTTCAATTGAAATTTCACTTTCTTTATTTTTATAGTTGAGGTTATGATTATTATCATTAATATTACTGCTATTATCGTAATGGGTATTTAAATTAACATTATCTAAACCCTCTTTATATTTATTTATATTTAAATTATTATTTTTATTTTCGGGTATTTTTAAATCGTCCATATTAATTTCAAAATCATTAATGTTTTTGTCAATATTATTATTTGGTGTATCTGAGGGTGGCGTATTTATATCTTCATTTTCCAGAGAGTTAAAATTTGAAACTGGATTATGTGGTATTTTTAATAATAAATCTTTATAGTCAACATCTTTTTTCTTTTTGTTTTTTTTCTTTTTTTTACTATTGATTGTATCATTTTCAACTTCATTATTATTATTACTATGTATATGTTGTATATTATCTGTTTTTTTTTCTTTTCTAATTTCATTGATATTATTATTGCTATTATTATTGATATTATGTTCATTTTCTTCATTATTATTATTATTATTATTACTATTATTATTATTATTACTATTTTCCATGGTTTCTATTGATTTTTTTTTAAATATTAATTCTTTTGTTTATATTTTTTTATTTTTTATTTTTTATTTTTTTAAAAAAAAAAAAATTAAAATTGTATGGTTTGAATCTATTGCTTTTTTATAGAGTTATTGTTTTTTGTATATTACTTTTGAATATTTTATTTTTATTGTCAATACATCTCTGTTATTCTGTATTATAAAAAATTAGATTTTAATACCTTTAACTATATTTTCTATAAACTGTTTTTTATTTTGGTAGTTGTTATTATTGTTTTTATATTTATTACTACTTTTAATGTTATTATAGTTATTGTTTTATATAAGGTAAAGTTTAAAATGATATAACTAATATCTAAAGATTCGAGGTTTTTTCTACAATAACCTAAATAAATATAAAATATATTAATAAAAAAAATAGTTTTTTTAATATAAAATAATGGGAAATAAAAAGAAAATATCTGATACAAACAAAATAAAAGTAATATAATATTAAAAAAAAACTTACAATTATTTGTTGTAACTAGTCACATTAAATAATATTTCAAAAAAGTAATATGAAATGAGATATTGTTATTAATTTTCTATTTTTTTTTTTTTTTTTTTTTTATTATTTTTTAAAAAATAAAATTGTAATTTTATTTGAGTGTGTTTATGTGTGGTTATGTGTTTGTGTGGGTATAAAAAATGCAGGTATAGTATAAAATTATATAATTATATAATAGGTTTGTGGTAGTGTGGTTATGTGAGTTTTTAGTAAATTATAATAATTTTTTTTTTTTTTTAAATTTAAAATTTTTTTTTTTTTTTAAAATTTAAAATAATAAAAGAGTAATTTTTTATTTATATAAAAAAGGATATAAACTATATATTTATTAAAAAAATAAATTTTATGATAATTCCCCTGGCCAAAATGGTTTCAAAACAGTAACAATTAAAAATAATTTGAAACCAATCATCTAATTTTTAATTTTATTTATTCTAATAAAAAATAAAAAATAAAAAAATAATTAAAGGGGTTACCAAATATGTATATAAATTGTTAAAAAGTAAAGTTAAACTGTTTAAACAAAAACCGTCTATTAAAAAATTTGGTGGTGTATAATGATTTATTTTTAATTTTTAAATAAATCTCTTTTTATTTTTAAATTTGGGGGAATTTCTTTTTTTAAGAGGATGAAAGTGATATTAATGGTGATTTTTCGTTTTGAACCATAAATTCTAAACCGCTTAGTTGGCTATAATCATTTTCGATCGGTAAAAACCACTTCCATGGATTATTACCAAAGACTTGTTTGAAATTCTTTTTTGAACCAAGGTTATATATATTTGCTTTGGAATTTGAAAGTTTTGAATTTTTTTCAAAATGTTCTATGGTGGTTTCATTTCTAATAATGTAAATGAAGTGAGACATTGCAAAAAATGCTAAACCTATACCGAATACCAATGCAATTACAAAAACTACGCCCAAAACTATATTTACTGAATTATCGCTCTATATTTTTAAAAAAGAAATAAATATGTTAATAAAAATTTTGTTAAATATAAAAAAAAAAAAAAAAAAAAAATTTTTTATACATTATAAACCAATACTTTTTCGATTAAACCAATAAAGTTGGAAATTGTCGTCATTAAAACATAAAAGCATAAAATGGTGGTCCACATTAAAAATAGGAAAAAGAATTTATAATTAAAAAAACCGACACAATTGTTAACGAATGGGCTATATTTAATGAAAAAATAGAATTAGTAAATATAAAAAACAATAATATTAAATTTAATGATTTCAAATTACCAATGATGATCCATCTTTAGTATACATCTTTTACATTTTGAGCAATGGTGAGCTCTATCTGGTTTATTAAACAAACATTTTGAACATTTTCTATTTTCTCCTAAACTATTTGATTCATAAAATGATATTGAGTCTAAATCCTGTGACTCGAGTAACTATAATAATGTTAATAAACAAAACCTTTTATGGATAATATTATTTAAATCCAATACTTACAAAATCTGGAAAGTTTGGAGGTATACCACCTGGGTCACTGAATGTTGTTTTGATTAAAGAAACTTGGGTAATTAAAAATATAATATGAAATAATAACAATATTATAATATCTACAAAAGGTGTTAAACCATGGGATATCCTTGAAGAGTAATATATAATATATGGGAAATAGCAAAAGAAAAATAAAAGCTCTAAAAATACTATTGCACCAAAGCCAATATTGAATCTAGTTTTCCAAAAATCTTTATTTGTTTTACCATAGTTGACTAAATTATAATTGTTATAATATTTTTTATTATTATTATTATTATTGCGATTAATAACTTTATTACTATTATTACTTGTACTATTCCCAAAATCATTTTCAATATCTAAATTATTATTATTACTACTATTACAATTATTATTATTACTACTATTACAATTATTATTATTACTATTATTAATATTATTATTATTATTATTATTATTATTATTATTATTATTATTATTATTACTGTCGTTATTATTGTCGTTATTATTGTTGAAAATATTATTATTATTATTATTATTATCATGAACATTTGTATAACCTCCTATAACTGATTGGTAATGACTATTATTTTCATTTTGATAACCATTATTTAAATTTCCATTATTATTATTAATTAATATATCATTGTTAATATCTTCATATGATCCATTCATATTATTCTGTTTAATTCTATTGTCATTCCAAGATATTTGATTCTCGTCAATCCGTTTCATTTGTGTTCTTAGTTTATAAATTTTTTTTTAAATA
The DNA here is from genome assembly GCF_000190715.1 of Dictyostelium purpureum. Taxonomy (NCBI): domain Eukaryota; phylum Evosea; class Eumycetozoa; order Dictyosteliales; family Dictyosteliaceae; genus Dictyostelium; species Dictyostelium purpureum. The sequence continues at coordinate 58,787 of NW_003519398.1, forward strand.
TTTATATTATATACAACTAATAATTTAATTAGCTATATATAATAATAATGATATTATTATTAAATTTTATTGGTTATAATAAGAAAAATAAAATAATTTAAAAAATAATTTAAAAAAAAAAAAATAAAAAATAAAAAAAATAAAAAAATAAAAAAAATTAAAAAAAAAAAAAATTAATTATAATAAACTGTTTTTTTATTTTTTAAATATTTATTTCTTTTTTTAGATTTAAAAAAATTAAAAATGTTAATACTAAATGAAGAAAATAAATATTAAAAACAACTATTTTATTATAATTTTTTATGTTTATTTTAAATTTTTTTTTTTTTTTTTTTTTTTCCTTTTCTATTGATTGATTGATTTGATTGACTGATTTAATTATCATCACCAACATGTAATAATTGTTCGATACCTAATTTCATATGACTTAATTCTCTATATCTTTGTTCACAAGTTTTTTCTAATAAATCTTTTTTAGTAATAATACCTTTTAATTTATTATTATCATTGACTACTGGCATATGACGAAGACCCATGGTTCTGAATAAATGGAAAGCCTCACTAACAGCAAATTCGACATTGACATTGATAACAGTAATATTCATTACTTCGGTTAAATCTACCTCTTGGTCATAATCGGCTGGATCAAAACTGAAATCGTTGACTGATGGTAATTTCCATGTGAGTTTGGTAGTGTATTCAAGATGCGAATAAACAGTTTCTGAATTTGGAATATAGACATCTGATACACGTTCTAATATCATCAATAATTGAGTACGTAAAAGAAGACCCTTGACCAATCTATCATCGTGATTATTTACAACTGGGAAACCATTGTGACGAGTTTCTTTTAATACTCTTAATATTTCACCAATGGTTGAGGTTTCGCAAAGGTAAACTGGTTTCTTTGCCATAATATGTTTGCACATCATTAGCTTCATTTCTTTTGATGGATGTGGTTCTAAATATGGAATGTATTTCATTTGAATTAAAATATCAAAGAGTGGATGAATTAAAGCATCGGCAACCCATTTAGCTGTCATAACTGTTAACATAATTGGTAAAAGATATTGAAGTTGATTTGTAATTTCGATTAGAATAACTGTAAGACTGACTGTAAGACGTGAAACACCACCCATAAATGCAGCTGCACCCATAATGGCATAAACACCTGGATCGATAGTTGAGTTTGGAATAATATAGGACATAATTACACCAACTGCACGACCATAAGCAGCACCAATTACAATCATTGGTACAAAAGTACCTGATGAAATACCTGAACCAGCAGTATAAGCAGCAAATAATAAATAGAATGCGAAAAAGATAAAGAGAGCTGGTAAACCAAACATATGAACATAATCAAACTCCTTTGATTCGTTAAAAGTGAATAAATTGAAAATAGATTGCTCGTATGGTGCAAACATAATTGAAGCCATTGGATTGTAATGGCCCTCTGGACAATTAAATTGTTTTAACTCTTCTAAACTTTCTGCCAATTCTTTTAAATCTGGTTTAACACGACATGAAAATAATAATGGTACAAAGAATTGAAGGAATGTTGAAACACCAATAATGAGGAATACTTCGAGTACACGGAGACTTTTAACTTTGTTTATCTTTTCACGACGGAACTCTGTTACCTTGACATTAATAAAAGTGAAAAGAGCACCTGCAAAACCACCTAAAACACCAATGATAATGAATGGAATAAGTTCAAAGAGATGATATGAAAATTCTTTATCAATATTTTTACCAGTATTAAAAATAATGAGACCACTAATATCGCCAGAGTTTGATTGTAAAAGATTCATAACGAATGTTGCGACCAAACATGAAAAGAAACATCTCCAAGTTAATGTAGTTGACCAAAAAGAAGCTACTTCTTCCATACTGAATAGTGCACCACCAAGAGGAGCACCAAAAGCAGCAGCTACACCAGCACCAGCGCCACTAGTTACAAAATCTCTTTTATCTTTATCGTTTCTGAACGAACGAAGGAATGGAATTTTGAAACCAAATTCTTTTGATTGAGCTTGTGAGAAACCATTACCAACAATAGCACCAATATGAATCATTGGACCTTCTGAACCAACTTGAAGACCTGAACTTACTGCAAGGATCATTGATGTTAATTTTGTCCATAATGTTTTCATTTTTAATGTATGTGGAATTTTGGTGCCATTTAAATAACCTTTAACTTCTGGAATACCCGAACCTGCTGCTGTTGGTTCATAATAAACTGCTAATAATGATGATAAAGTTGCCAATAATGAATTAACTAAAAAATAAGCTAAAAACCCTAAAAACATATCTAATTCTAAAACTATAAAAAATAATTTTCAATAAATAAAATAATAATAAAAATATTAATAAATAAATTTTAATATTAAATATTAATATAGATTTAAAAGTAATAATACTTACTCTTTTCAACATATTTAAACTTATATTTTGTTATATTTGAAACAGCAGCATGAGAAATATATGCAATAATACCAATTGAAATACCCATGAAAAGACTTACAATCCAACGAAGCCATTCGTTATCTGAAACCAATTTATTGAAATTTTTATATAATTCTAAACGGTATGCTTTATTATATATAGTAACATAATCTAAGCATTCATACTTTTGAATATTTAATTTATCTTTAAACCAACCAGCACGCTCCTCGACTTCATGTTTCTCTACCCTACGATGATGTTGTTCACGAATATTTTCAACTGGCTTCATTGCAACACCGGCAATAGTATCCCAACCTTCTTGCAATTTACCTTCAATAGCCTTATTTGATGTTTTGACACGTTGTTCAATCTTTTTATTTGATTCGCCAATCTTTTCTTTAAGTTTTTTATTTGTTTTACCAATAGTTTTACTAATTTTAGCAGAAAATGAATCACCCTCTCTAATTTCATCATTGGAATTATATAAACTTTGTGGTCTGTAAGTTGATGGATCTCTAACAATTGGTTGCAAAATAATACCATCTTCTTGTTCTTCTTCCTCTTCACCATCTGCACCTTTTTGTAATGATATTGGTTCATATTCTTCTTGATCACTATTATATTCATCGTCATCACTATAATTTGCTGCTAAACTTTTCTTTTCTTCATCTTGGTATCTAACTTTTTTTTTCTTTTTATTATTATTATTATTATTATTATTATTTATATCTTGATTATTATTGGTTGGTAAATCTCTTGATGATTCATCATCATCATCTTTTTGAAAACCACTCATATTATTTATTATTTTTATTTATTTAAATTTAAATTTATTACAACTATTATTATTATTTATTATTTATTATTATTTATTATTATTTATTATTATTTATTATCTATTATATTATAGGCTAAAAATACAATTATGTTAAAAATAAATAAGAAAATTATCTTTCACCACAAACACCAGCCCACGTTAGTATGTGAAAAAATTTAAAAAATAATAAAAAATTTTAAAAAAAAAAATATAAATATATAAATTTTTTTAAAAAAAAAAAAAATAAAAAAAAAAAAAAATAAAAATTAATTCGGTTTTTTTTAAAACAAATCAAAAAAGTTTTTTTTTTTTAAAAAAAAAGAAATCAAACGATCACATAAATATTAATTTACATATATCCAAGTGCCTCCAAAAAATATAAGAAAAATAATAAAATTTTAAAATATGATATTTTAATTACAATTTAAAAGAATTTAATTATTAATTTCCTAAATATATACTGTTTTTATCGATTTTAAGAAATAAAATAAAATAAAAACAAAAATCGTTTAATTTGAATAATTTTTGCCAAAAAAAGAATGATTTTTTTTTTTTTTTGATTTTTTTTTAAAAAAACAAAGCAATAATGTGGATACAATTTATTCAAACATGTATTAAAATAGGAAATAAAAGAAATAAATTCAAAAAATAAAAGAAATATAGTATAAATAAATTAAAAAGTAAATATTTTTTAAAAAAAAAAAAAAGAAAAAAAAAAAAAAAAAAAATAAAAATCGTTCATTTTTTAAAAAAAAAATTTTTTAAAATTTTTTTATTTTTATTAATTTCTTTTTTTTTCTTTTTTTTTCTTTTTTTTTTTTTTTTCATTGTTAGTATACACAAATTTCTATAAAATTACATTTATTTTGAATAAAATGGAAGATATTAAAAAGCTTAAAGACAATTTAGAAAAAGCTTTAAATCAATCTGTATGGTTTTTTATAATCAAATAAATTTTATTTAAATTAAATTTCAAAATTAACAATTGTTTTTTTTATTCAGGAACTCGACAAAGTATTAGAATATTTAAAAAAGGCAAATGACTTTGAAATTAATAAAGAGGTCTTAAAGGTAAAGAAATTAAAATAATATATATTTAAAATACATATTCTTATTAATTATTTTTAAAAGAGTACAGATATTGGAAAAACAGTTGGTAAATTAAGAACACATAAAGATATAGGAATTTCAAAACAAAGTTCTATTTTAATTGATAAATGGAAGAAAGATATTGAAAAATCAACACCAATATCGACACCAACATCAACAAAACCTGCCTCATCAGCAGCCTCACCATCCTCATCATTTAAAAGAAAATCATCAGATACTGTTCAAACAACCACAACAGTAGCAAAACAAGAGATTGAGGAGAGACCAAGCAAAAGAGTATTTGAAGAGAAAAAAATTTCAACCACAACATTTAAATGTACTATTACCCCAATTAAAACAGGTGGAGATGCAGGTCAAAGAAACAAAATGATTCAACTATTGGCAGAGTCTTTAACAAGGGAAATCGACGAAACCCTTTCATCACCAGAGGATGTTGCGACTGAAGTAGAAGCAGAGCTTTACAGTATTTATAAAGGTTTAACAGCAGATTATAAAAACAAAGTTAGATCTTTTAAATTTAATCTTCAATCAAATGATGGTTTAAGAGATTCTTTATTAAATAGAATATTAACTATAGAAAAATTTTGTTCAATGGATGTTATGGTAATATTAAACAACAAATTTTTTTATACCCTATTTAATTAATAATATTTAAATAGTAATAATAATAATAATAATTAATAATAATAATAATAAAAATAATAAAAATAATAAAAATAGCCTATCCAAACAATTATTTTAAAAAGATTATATACTAATATTTATTAAATTATATTTGTTTAGTCAATGGCCAGTGATGAATTAAAAGAGGAAAGAAGAAAATTAGATAAATTCCAAACTGAAGCTTCGATGATTGGTACTAATAATGAAGCTACAACTGATCAATTCCAATGTGGTAAATGCAAACAAAGAAGATGTACATACTTCCAAATGCAAACTCGTTCTGCTGATGGTAAGCTCCAAATTTTATTTTTTTTATTTTTTTATTTTTTGTGTAATCCAACTAATTTTTTTTTATTTTTTTAATTTTAGAACCTATGACAACTTTTGTTAGATGTATTAATTGTGGTAATAGATGGGTATGTTATTTTTTTATTAACTCAATCCTTTTCTTATTATTTTTTTTTTTATTAACTTAATCTTTTTTTTTTTTTTTTAAACAGAAATTTTGTTAAATATACGATGAAAAATTATTTATGTTATATATCAAAAATTTAGTTTCAATAAAATAATATATTATTTTATAATTATAAAAAAAATTGTTTTTTTTTTTTTTGCCTGGGGAAATTTCTATTAAAAAAAAACAAATATAAAGTTGGAAGAAAACTATGGTAATAATTAAAATAAATAAAAACAGTATTTAAAAATAGTTTTTTTTTTTTACTTTTTTCCTATTTTACAAATGTGTTTGGGTTATTTTTATTTAATTTTTTTATTTTTTTTTTCTTTGGTATCTATTTACAAAAACAAAAAAATATGATAATTTTATATATCATAATTTTTTATTAGGATGGTGATGGATTAAGGGCTGGATCAGCTTGACCGTAGCCAACTTCCTCTAAGAACTTTTGCTCGACATTTGAGGTGTTAAAGCAAGATTTGTGAACTACTGAGAGTGAGGCAATTCTTTCATTCTTTCTACTTAAATTAAGAGTTGAAAGGAATTTACTACTATTATTACTTGAGGCAGGGAAAGAGCTATTTACAGCGACACTGTTTAAATAAACTCTTGATGATTGAACAATTTTACCAAATGAATTCATTTTGTTTTATATTATATCAGGAGCGAAGAAAAAGTATTTAAACTTGTTATTATTTAAAAAAGTGGAGTTTTTATTGCTAAAAGTGTTGTTATTTAATGAAGCCAATTTATGTTTAATTGTTTTATGAAAAAACTAATTATATAAAAAATTGACAAATATATTGAGTTGATGTTGTGTATTTGGAAATAAAAAGAGAAAAAGAAAAAAAAAATTTATATTTATAATGTAAAAATAAAGATCTATTTTAAAAATTATAAATTTAAATTAAATAAAAAAAATAAAAAAAAATTAATTAGTATTATGTAATAATTAATATATAAAATATTATGTAAACTATAATAATCTTTCAATGAAAAATTAAAAAATTAAATAATAACAGGATGAATAATTATAATATTATAATAATGATTTATTATTATTTTTATTATATCCATATAATTATAATTACTTACAATTTTTTTTTTGTATGTATTTGGTTTATTGTTGTTGATTGTAAGAAATGTTTTTTTTAAACAATTGATCCATCCTATTTATTGTTTTTTTTTTAGTATTTTTAAAAAAAAAAAATAAAAAAAAAATAAAATAAAAATAAAAAATAAAAATAAATAAAAAAAATAAATTTCTTATTTTTATTTTCAATATTATTTGAATTAACCTAATATTACAAAAAAAAAAAGAAAAAAAAAAGTAAAAAAAAAATAGTTTTAACTTAATATTATAATAAGGATCTGAGATTAGAATCCATTTATATATTTTTGTGACACTTAACCCCTTTTTTGTAAAATTTTATTTTTTTTTAATTTTTTTAATTTTTTAATAATATTTTTCTTTTTTTTTTATTTTTTTTTTAATTTTTTTGTTTTTTCTATTAATATTTTTCACACGAATTTTCAATGATGCAATATAGTGGGAAATAAAAAATAATATAAAAGTATAACGTGTTTTTAAATACCAAAAAGAATTACTGAAAAAAAATATATTTTTTTTTTGGATGGTTTTGCCAAACTCTCAATTTCTTTATATATCTTTTGGTTTCAAATTTTGAATATAATTTTATTTTTTTTTATACAACTTTATGTGGCACAGCACTGATTTATTACCTTTACTCTTTATGAATTATTACTTTTTATTGTACTTATTATAATATATGTAGTTCTCTATTTTTATTATTATAATAATTTATCATTACCATAAAAAATGAAAAATTAAAAAAAAAACAAGATATTTAAAAATTTTTATTATAATAAAAATGGTGGTAAAAGATATTTTTTTAATTTTTTTTTTTAATTTTTTTTATTTGCATAAATGTAAAATTTTTTGAGAGAATTATAAAAAAGTTATAAATACAAATTATAATAAAATGTATTTATGGACTTTAACCATATTTTTTCATTTTAATAATTTAAATAATAGCAATGATAAAAATAATTTAGTAAAATTTAAAATTACAAATTCTAAATGTTAAAAAATAAATTAAATTATTTTAAACAAAAAAATAAAATTAGATATTTTTTTTTAAAAAAAGTAATGAAAAAATATATATTTGCAAAAAGAAAATTAATAATAAGAAAAGTGATTCGCCAAAAAAATATAAATATAAAATATAGAAATTGTTAGAGAAAAATAGAGTATCAAGGAACTCTCAAACAAAAATTAAGAGAATAAAAGGAAAATAAAAATAAATTATTAAATGAAAATATAATTAAAAATGTTCTTGAAATTGTTTCTTTTCAAAATACATCGCAGGATAATGATTATTTAGGTTATTCCCAATTCTTGAATTTCCTGTAGTAAATCAGCATCAATATCTTGATTTTCATTTGTTCCATAGCAACATATACAAAAGGAGCCATATTTTCACCGGTAATTATTTTACTAATATGCATAGTACTTATATACATGGATGCATTAACCAAGCTAAATGATGTGTGGTTGGAAATGATTAAACAACATCTGGAACGTGCCTAAGATTGAATTCTTTTTGGGCCATGGAACTTTGAATTTTATTAAAAACATTTTCTGAGAGAGTACTATTTAATTTTTTATAAAACCAATCCATGTTAGGATTTTTATCAATATGGTTTGCTGGGAGATGATGTGCTGTGCCTACTTTGAGTGATTTATATGGCCTCTAAAGACTTTCAACTTGAAATTAAACATTGTTGTCATTAAATGGATAGATATTTTTTTTAATTTTTTTTAATTATTTTTTTTTTATATATTTAAATTTTTGTCTTTAAATTTAAAAAATATTTTTTTAATTATTTTTTCAAAATTTTAAAATAATTAATTTTTTTTAATTTTAAAATAGTGCACATTGTAAAAATGTATATTAAAAAAAATAAATATTAAAAAAAGAAAAATTATGAATATTCTTTCTAAATTAAAATATAATTTATATTTTTTTATAACATTGTTTATTTTTTTTTTTTTTCATTTATTCATTATTGTTTTTAGAAATAGAGTTTATGGTTAAAAACTGATCAGTAACACCTAATTCTGTTGACATACTAATGATCAAATCGAGTATGGATTGATTATAAAGAATTGATTTTGGTAATGGTGGGTTTGATTTAACTTGGTAATTCTTTATGTTAGAAAAAAAAAAAATTAATAATCATTTTTATAGTGCATAGTTTTATATAAATGAAATAATTACATTGTCTTGAAATTCTTTGTGTAAATAAAATGTTGCGTGACAAAAAATAAATCTAACGATAAATGATCTTAAAAAGTCATCCAAAAGGAAATATTGGAACGATGGATGGAGATTATTACATTCAAATAGTAACTTTGAAATTGCCTCTAATGTGTTTTGGGCAATGGTTCCAATATTGTTAAATGTTTTGGTTGGTATTTTATTTCCAGTTGTTATATCACAAAATGCACTAATTGGGTCATGCAAAAAGAATGTAAATATATTACCAGATTTTAAATTTGATAAAACAACTGTAAAAAATAAAATAAATATTAGTAAAAAATTTTTTAAAAAAAAAGAAATATATTAATATAAAAAGAAAAATAATAATAATTACCTTTTGGAATTGATTGAGGAGAAAGTAAAGAAACAAATGGTTGATTAAAAGTTGGTAAATCATTAAAAATATCACTTGAGTGTGAATTTACAATTAAAAAGAATGGCTTTCTACAGAATGGTAAAAGATCCATTGGATAAAGTGATTCACTTTTGGTATTGAAAGGTAAATCATTATATTTCTTATCATTATTGTTGTTATTATTGTTATTGTTATTATTATTATTATTAGTATTGGTAGTGATGTTAGTATGGATTGAATTATTTGAAGTGGTTGTTATTACTGGTGAGGTAGTGGTTGCGACTTTATCACCATTATTTATCGTTGTATTTGGTGAATTTATAGTTTGTCTTTGCATTGTTAAAGTTAAACCTTTAGAATATAGTTTGTTATATAATAGATTTGAGTCATTTATTGGAGTTATTGATGTATTTGAGTTTGTCGTATTTGCTTCAGTACTATTGGTAGAATAGATGTTATTATCTTGAATATTTGTAAAACCATCAGCTGAAATATAAAGAAGAAGCGCTTTACCTTCACCCAATTCTTTAAATGAATAAGATAAAAATAATAAAAGTTGTGAAATGGTTGGTCTATATAAAAGATATTTATGGGGATTCTTTCTTTTCTCTTTTATTTGTTGAATTTGTTGTTGTTGTTGGAATTGTTGATAAAGTTGTTGGAGTTGGTCACTTGGATTCATTTCTTGTTTATTTTGTTGTGATTGCTTTGATTTATCATTGCCCGTTGATTCTTTAATTGAATCTGGTTCATACTCTAATGATTGAGTCATTCTAAACATATCCAAAGTAATTTCACTAAATTTAATCTATAGTAAAATTATAATTAATAAAAATTTTAATATTTTAATTATATAAATTTTAAAATTACCTGATTTAATTGGCTGCCAACTAAAATTGCTTGTTGTAAGATTTGTTGTGATTCAAAAGGTGAAGGTACTTGGCAATGACTTGGATTTAAACGGTGTGATTGGTTATTGGTTTGTATGGAGGAGTCTGAAAATGTGACACATTGATCTGCTTGAAGGAATGAAAATATTTCTTGAAGTACCAAGCTCCATTCTTGAGCATCTGATGCTTTATATATTTTAGTGTAATCGTTAACATGTCTGCATAATTCATCGATTAATTCAAATACTACTTTCTTTCTATTTAATAATAAACAAACCACAATAAATCTTGCATAAAAACGTAATTGTTTTACCATCATATCTGGTGTTTTATCATTTGAAACATCTTTGAAATATGACCTTAACCTAATTGCTTCATAAAAAATATATGATTCATTTAAATAGTTTGTATCGCTTGTTCTCAAATAATAATGATAATATAATCTATAAAAAAAAAAAAAAAAAAAAAAAAAAATTAATTATACTTAAAACCGTATAAACTATTAGTTTAATACATACTGCCCAATTTTTGAAGCTATTTCGCCAATTTCACATCTTTTTAAACCATATTTGTTTTTATCCTCTAAAATTGATCTATATTGTTGTTGAAATTTCCAAAGTTTGGTATAGAGTTCAAAGGTTTTTTGAAAGAATGGTTGCCATTGTCTACCGAATTGAGGAAGATCTCTTAATCCAATAAATAGTCTTTGTGATTTTCTAAGTAAATGTTCAAATGTTTTAATAACTTCGGTTGAAGATATATTTGGTTGTGAAGTTTGATTATTTATTGGTGAGGTTTGGTCATTATTTAATTTATTAGATGAAGTATTATTGGTAATAATTTTATTATTTTTATTTATGTTATTATTAGTAGTGGTAGTAGTAGTATTATTATTATTATTAGTTGTACTGTTATTATTATTTATATCCTTTTCTTCATTATTTTCCATTTTTTTTAATATAAATATAATATTTGTTAAAACAAATAATATAATAATTTGTGTGATGTTATTAAAAAAAAAAAATTTAAAAAAATTAAAAAATTTGAAAAAAAAAAAAATTAAAAATTAAAAATTTTTTTTTAACAAATATTATTTCCATATAAACAACTTTTTTTTTTTTATTTATTTTTTATTTGAATTATATTTTAATTACTTGATATAGATAAAATGTACTGTTTTTTTTTTTTTTAATTATTAGATTATAAATTAACACCTCTGAAATCGTCGGCCATGCACCCAATTACTTTATAGGCATTAAATCTATCTTGTTTTTCATTGAAAAGGCCTAAAATAAAAGTACTCTTGGTTTTTTCTAAACTAAAGCCACATTTTGTTTGATTGTTGAAACAATAGATTGAATTTTTAGCGACGCCTTCAACAATATAACCAGGTCCCAATAAATCACGGCCACACTGGCTAACAATGTCTTTATTACATTGACCCAATGGTGTTCTTTCGAAATATTTTTGAAGATCGGTACCATTCTTTGAAAATTTTGAAACATCAACATTTTTTGATGCTAAAACAATACCATCATAGTTGAATATTGCCACACCACTGATATAGTTATGCTCTAATGATCCTGAAATAATTTGTTCGAAAAAGTGATTTTCTTTTTCTTCCATTTCTTTTTCTTTTTCAATTCTTCTTTTCATTTGATTTTGGGTTTTACATTCATTTAAATCTTTTAAAATTTCATCATCTTCTGAATATTCGTCATCTTCTTCATCTTCATAATCAATTGATTTTTCATTTTTATTTTTTTCTTGTGGTTGCTGTTGTTGTTGTTGTTGTTGAGATTTTTTATTATTTTTATTTTTTTTATTATTTCTATTTCTTACTAACATTTTTTAATTCTTTTTTTTTTTATTTCAATAATAAATATTAAATTGATTTTTTCCTTTTTAAAAATTAATAATAGTATGAGATTTTAAAATAAAAACAAAAATAAATAATAATAAAAATAAAAATTAAAAATAAAAATAAAAATAATTTAAAATAAAAATAAATTAAAGAAATTATTAAATTGTAATTTTATTTACAAATAAATTCATTTTTTTCACACACATTATTTTTGTATTTTTTAAAAATAACACAATTAATTTTTAATTTAAATAAAAATCGAATTTTTTAACACCATCATATAAAAAATAAAATAGAAATGATTTGTTTTCAATAATATATACATTTTCACATGAATTTTAATTCACCCCAAAAAAATAAAAATAAAACTAGACCATCTCTAACAGTTGTCGATGAAAAAATTGTTTATTTACTTTTCATATTAAATAATTAACACTTATTATATCATCAACCATGATATACCTTTATTAATTTTTTATTTTAATATAAAATAGATGTAAGTGCAAACATATCGATAATTTTCAAGTAAATAAACCCTATTAAAGTTTTAGGATTAGAATTATAAAAAATAAAATTTTTTCATTTTATTTAGTTTATTTAGTTTTTATTAAATGTTTTATTTAAAAATTAAATTCTTCTAACTCTTGAAGGATGGCCATATTTACATCATGCAAACAAAACCATTTGAAAAATAAATTTAAAAAGTTATGGGGTATTTGGAAATTGAAAATTATTGTTACTTCTGTTTTGGTTTAAACATTCCTAATGTTGATCATACAAATTAAATTGGGGTCCCAATAATAAATTTTTAATAAAAAAGAAATCAAATAAAAAAAAAAAAATAATAATTTATAAAAAAAATTTTTTGGTATTTAAAAAATAACCACACTTATATTTTAATATATTAAAGCTATAAAATAACTTGATTGAAATATATTTATAGAAATGATAATATAAAGAAATTATTTATATTTTTTTTATAATTTTATTTAATTTTTTATTAATTTTTTTTTTTTTTTTTTTTTTTTTTTCATTTATTTTAAAAATTTTTCCGTTTTTTTTTTTTTTTTTTTTTTGAATAACAATAATAGTAAATAAATAATAATAGAAACCATATAATATAAATATTATGAATAGAGTACCAATAAGACCACCGAATCAAGTAGAATTAAGAAATTTACAATCATTGTTATCCACAGGCGAACCATATGAAATTTTAGGATGTGAAGTTAGCTCATCAAAAAAAGAAATTACAAAACATTTTAGAGATTTAGCAAGAAAATATCATCCAGATAAAAACAGCAATAATGATGGTGGCGATATGATGACCAAAATCAACAATGCATACTCAGTGTTAAGTGATGAACGTCTTAGAGAAATTTATGATGTCTATTTATACGAAAGTATCAAGTATGGCGAAATGGAAGATGGCGATACAGTGGATTTGGATGAAACTCATAGAACTATAGCAACAGTACTTTCATTATTATTTGGTGTAGTTTCATGGCCTTTCTCAAAAATAGCAATCATGGTACATTCAAACGACTCAATTATAAAAACAAGAGATGTTGTTAGAAGTATATATAAAGAAAAAGGTATTCCAGGTTTCTTTAGAGGTTCTGGGTTTTTATTAGCGTCTGGTGTATTTGAAGTCATTAAAGAATATACACTCAATAAAATATTATCACCACAAAAATTACCACCACTTGTAAATACCATAGTGGATAGAACCATTCGTCCACTCTTTAAGCATCCACACAGTTTAATTATGGATCTATTAGATATTGCACCATTCAGAATCACTCTCTCAACTATTATTTTCAATGTAATCTTAAAACAAAAAGAGCCAAGTAGTATATTTGTTAGAGATCAACCACCAAAATTCCAAAATTTCTTTTATGGTGCAACTTACACTTTAATATTATTAGCCGCAAAAAAAGGTGTCAAACACTTAATCAACAAAGCTGACGACTATTGCTACAATGGTTACATTAGAAACCCAGATAACCTTTTCTTTAGATATTCAAATTTTATTATGAAGAACTCCTTCCTTCACAACTTTGTTTACACTTTTTGTATGATACCATTGGAAGTCATTCGTTCACAATATCCACGTATGCTTTTAAATAGTTATGATAGCGGCGAATCCACCACACCATATCCAATCAACCCTGTATTAATTGCAATTAATATTTATAAATTAAATGGTATTTGGAAATTCTTTAATGGTTTTGTACCATATTATATGGCAAATCTCCTCGAATCATTTTCAAATCAATTGGACGCCCAAGAAGACACCTATGAAGATTCCGAATAATTTAACACACAATTTTTTTCATTTTTTTTTTTTTTCAGATATTGTAAATTGATCAAATATATTTTAAAATAAAAGAATAGAATCAATTGTTTACTTTAAAAAAACTTTAAAAAAACATTCCCAGGAACTTTTTTGCAAAGATTTTTTTTTTTTTTTTTTTTCGGTTTTTTTTTTTTTTTTTTTTTTTTTTGATCAAAAGGATAAGTATATTCAAAAATGTAATTTTATAAATAATTCTCCAAAGTTTATTTTTTGTTTTTTATTTTTATTTTTTTTATTTTTTCAAAAAATTATTTTATTTTTTTTTTTAAATTATTAAAAAAAAAAAAATCAATATTAAAATTAATTTTTTTTTAAAATTTTTTTTTATTTTATTTTTTTTATTTATTATATGGTTATACCAAACTATCCATTGAAATAAGAACAAATAAAAAATATATAAATAAAACAGAATCATCATAATATTTTTTTTATTATTTTTGTAGTTTATTTTTATTATAATTAATATTAACCAACAGTTTAAACTATTCAAATATACTACAATAATAAAAGTAATAATAATAATAATAAAAGTTGTTTTAAAATATTAAAAACACATTCATAAACATAAATATAAATACATATTATTTAATATTCCCTCTTGAGATTACTCATATCCCACCCACAAAATAACCCACTCTCACTCATTAACACACTTACACACTCCACCACCATTAATAAATTTATTACTCTACACCATTATTACTACTTAACAACCAAAAACAACAACAACAACTGTATTAGTTATCACATTTATTATTAATAAATTTAATATATAAATAATTTTTATTTTTATTTTTTCCAATTTTAAAATATTTTTTTTTTTTTTAAAAAAAAAAGGTAGGGTATTATAATATTATATTATAATTATTTTTTGTGTTGAAGATTTAATTTATTTATTTTTTTTTTTAAAATTTTAATTTTTTTTTTTTAAAAAAAAAAATAATAGAGATTAAAAAATAAAAAAAAAAAAAAGAAAAAGAATTTTAAATTTAATATGTTATTATATTAAAATAAAAATAAAAATAAAAATAAAAATAAAAATAAAAATAATAAAATATCTTTAATATTTGTAACAACACAAAAACAACAATAAAGAATTAAAACAACAACTAACAATACAATAATATTATATTTTATAATAAATTTTAGTAATATTATTATTAATAATAATTTTTTCATTTTATAGTTTATCAATTGTCTATTTAAAAAATTAAATTAAATATGAACATATCACCAACTCCACCCCCACAAGTTATTCAACAACACTCAATGTTCCAAAATACCAATAATACCTCAAACCACCATCACCACCAACAAAATCATCATTTTCAACAAAATAAACAACAAAATAAGCAACATAAAACTCAACAACCATACCAAAACTATTATAACCAAGCATTTAAAAACACTGCCAATATAGCTGGTGGTGGTGTTGTCCCTATTAATAGTAATATCAATACAACTAACAATAATTATCATATGTATACAACCTCTATAACCCCACCAG
Source organism: Dictyostelium purpureum (assembly GCF_000190715.1). Classification (NCBI taxonomy): domain Eukaryota; phylum Evosea; class Eumycetozoa; order Dictyosteliales; family Dictyosteliaceae; genus Dictyostelium; species Dictyostelium purpureum. The sequence goes on from NW_003519398.1 coordinate 74,601, forward strand.
CTCCCTCATCGCAATATATTAATAGTATTAATAATAATAATGTAAATTTTAATCAACCACCCTCATCGATCCCCCAATCTCAATTTTCGATACCACCCCCACCTCCAATTGCCCCTCAATCAAATAGTATGAATGGTAGTGGTGGTATTAAAAAAAACCCATATGCTGCAAATAATAAAAACTGTAAGGATATTCTAAAATAAAACTTATTATAACCCCTATTATTATAAATATCTAATTTGGTTGAAATTTCTTTCATAGTTAAAAAATTTAATAACCATATTAACAATACAATTACAAATAATACAAGTGCATCAATTCCAGTGCCAAAGGTGATGATAACAAGTTCACAAAACCAATTTTCAACATCTTTACCATATAATGTAAATAATAACTTTAAAAAACATAGCAATAGCAATAACAATAACAATAACTTTAGAAAAAGATCTTTAAGTGATAGTGGACATGGATCATCAATAAACCCACCATTTTCATCATCGCTACCAAATAATCCATCTCATCTAGTTTCAAATTATGAAAACTACAACCATAACTATAATGGAAGTCACAATAATCATCAATATCATAGTGGTCATCATCACCATCATCATAATCATCATCATCATAACCATCATCATTATCATCCACAACAATTAAATGGTTTTGACTCACCACCACAATTTATCTCATCATCACCAAATACTACGCCATCACCACCAAGATCTCATTACAATGCAAGCAGCTCATACTCACAGACACTGATTGAAGAACCAAAGTTTTATTCGGAATCTGAAAAACAAATACCAGAACTAATGAAACAATATCTTGGAAGCTATAGTAGTTATCATGAACACTATAATGCTCAACCACCAAATATATACAATATTTTAAGGGAATATTTAAGAGAATTCAATACATACAAAGAAGAAAAAGAGAAAGATAGAAATAAAAAGACAAGATGGGAAGAATTGGCTGAAAAACTATTTGAAACAATTGTAAGATCATCATACATTTATTTAATTTAAAATTTTATTATAGTATCATAATTTGCTAATATCCAATTAATTTTAAAAACAGTTAAAAATCGATAGTTTTAATAGATACACCCACAAAAATGAATTACAAAAGCTTTTGGCAAGAGTTAAAGATGATGGAGAAGCTGATTTAGAGAATATAATTAATAATTATTTATCTATAATTTAATCTGTAAAAGGATTTAATGTATATAAAAATAAAAATAAAAAAAAAAAAAGAAATTTTATCGATATTTTTTTTTTACAATAAAATTTAATTAAAACCTATAAAGTTATTTATATAATTTTAAATACATAATATTTTATTAAAAATTTTATTATTCTAAACTAAATTTGTTTTACTGTTTATTTCGATTGGTTTTCCCTGGCTAAAAAAAAATGAAAAAGGATTGTTTTGTGTTTTTGTTTGTATCTGTGATGTTTGATTTGTTTGTTTGATTTGTATGGTATGAATGATTTATGTGATCTGTTTGATTTAATTTTCTTTATACATTATATTATATTAAAAAAATATTTAATTTATTTCTTTCTGCTAATTTTTTCTTCCTATAATTATAATAAATTAAAAATTAGTATCATATAAAATTTGATAGTGATTGGGTTGATTGGTAGTCAAAAGATATTGAATTGATGAATATATATGAAAACTATTGACTATAAAATATCGTATTTGTTTAAAGTCATACTTTAAATAAAACATGTTGTCTAACTACTGGGTCATATTTTCTTAATAATAATTTTTTAGTGCTCATATTTGAACCTTTAGTTGTTTTATAAAAATATCCAGTATTTGCGGTTGATACCAATTTAATGATTGTTGTACTGATCTTCTTAGCACCTGCCATATTTACTATATTAAATTATAACTATGAATTATATAAAAACGAAAAAAAAATAAAATAAAATTTTGAAAAAATTAAAAAAATTTTTTTTGAAAAATTAAAAAAAAAATAAAAAAAAATGAAAAAAAAAAAAAAATGAAAATTTAAATATATAATTTAAGTAATGATTAATATTAGCACCATAATAATTTTTAATTAGATATTACCTTTTTTTCCTATATAAATTTTGGTAAAATAAAATATTAAAAATAAAAAAAAAAAAAAAAAAAAATAATATTTTAAAATAAAGATAAAAATAATAAAAAATAATAATATAAAATATATTTACTTTTAAAGTATAATCTATTTATAAAAGTATATCATTTTATTTATTAAAAATAAAATACATTTAGATAATGGCACTCTTGGTTTTAATTATTTTAAAATAAAAAAAAAACCATTTTTTTATTTTTTGGATTTTTTTAAAATTTTTTTTTTTTTTATCTTTTTAAAATTTTTTTTTTTCATTACTATCATTTATTAAATACATAATAAAACATACACACTAAAATGGAGTTAGAGTTATTTTCATTGAAAAAGGTATGTGTATTTTTTTAATGGGTTTCTTTTTTTTTTTTTTTAAATAAAAAAAAAAATTGATATTTTTTTTTTGTTATAAAAATTTTTAAATAATAATATCACAAAATTAAATTAATATTGTTATAATCTTTATTTTTTTTATTTTTTTTATTTTTTTTTTAATAACTATCATATTAATATAATTTTAAATCATAATTTTAATAAAATGTCACAGGAACTTTTATATATTAAAGAGTTAGCCAGAATTACACAAGAAGCTGCTTTAATCAGAAAAGAATTAGAGTCAATTAGAGCCGAAGCTAATAAGGTTCAATCAGCACCAAAAACTACCACCCCAACACCAACACCAACACCAGCACCAACTGTTGCAGCAACACCAAAACCAGTTACCCCAACACCAGCACCAACCACCACCACCCCAACACCAAAACCAGTTACTCCAACACCAGCAGCTACAAAACCAACACCAGCACCATCGACAGTTAACAACACTGCTGCTCCAACCAAAACAGTTCAAGAAAGATTAAATACCGTTTCATCAGTTGATAAAGTTGTCACAACACCTGCTGGTTTCAAAGCTGGTTCCTCAACAACCCCAGCCACATCCGCACCAGTTGCCACTAAAACTCCAGCTTCATTCAACTCACCAGCTAAACCAGCTACCACACCAGCTGCTTCAGCTTCACCATCTTCAAACCCACAAATTGTTTGTATTTTTTTTAATATCACCCATTTTTTTTATCAACCACTAACTTTTTTTTTTAAAATAGAAAACTATCGTTGATGCAGTTAAAGCTAAATCAAAAGTTGATAAAACAATGGACCCAACCAAACTTGAAAATTACTTAACTGAAGAAGATTTCAAGGTTGTATTTGGAACAAGCAAAGATGAGTTTGCTAAATTACCAAAATGGAAGCAAGATGGAAAAAAGAAAGAAACTGGTATTTATTAAAAAAATTTAATGAACGATTATTTAAATAATAAATCATATAAAAAAGATAAACAATCTTTTTTTATTTGTTGTAGTTATATAACTTTTTTAAAAATTGTAAAATATGGTAAAAACCCAATATTTTCATTTATTTTTTATATCATAGTTCTGTTTTTTTACAAATTTTCCTTTTTTAATATTGGACAAAAAAAGAAAAAAGAAATATTTAACTGATGAATTATCATGAAACAAATAAATATTTTTTTCATTTTTTTTTTTTTTTTTTTTTTTTAATTTTTTTTTTTTTTTTTCATTTTTTATTTTTTATTTTTATAATTTTTTTAAAATTTTTTTTCAATTTTTTTATAGTTGCACATCATCAAATCTGTATATTTATTCACAAAGTTTAAATTAAATTTTAATGATTATTATAGGAAACCTTTCATTTTTATAGAAAATTTATCATTGTTTTATAATTTCAAAATTTTAAAAAAAAAAAATAGAATTCCTCCAACCAATCCCATCCAATTTAATTAAACCAATCACCCCACACAATAAATAATATACATATAAATAGAAAAGATGAAGTTAGTAAGGTATGTAACAAAACATAAATAGTTTTGGGGTGTTATTTAACCGATTTACTAAAATAAAATATATTAATTTTTTTTTTTAATCAAAATAATTATTTTATTAATTTATAAATGACAATATTACCAAAATAGATTTTTAATGAAGTTACATAACGAAACAGTTACAATTGAATTAAAGAATGGTACAATCGTTCAAGGTACAATTGCAGGTGTTGATGTCAGCATGAATACCCATTTAAAAACAGTAAAACTTACATTAAAAGGAAAGAATCCAGTCAATTTAGATACATTAAGCATTAGAGGAAATAATATTAGATATTACATTTTACCAGAGTCACTCAATCTTGGCACTCTTCTTGTTGATGACACTCCAAAATCCAAACCTAAAAAAGTTAAACCAGTTTCAGATAAACCAAGTAGTAGTAGAGGTGGCGCTAGAGGCGGTAGAGGTGGTGTAAGAGGTGGTAGAGGTGGTAGAGGTGGTAGAGGCGGTAGATAGGTCAATTTTATATCATTAGTTTAAATATTAAATGTAAAAAAAAAAAAAAAAAGCCTTTCAAAAAAAAAAATAAAATAAAATAAAAAGTAACAAAAAAATTTTAAAATAATATCAATATCAAATTATATAATTTTCATTTTAATATTAAAAACTATTGTTAATCAATATTTTTATTTTTATTTACATTAAAAGTTTATTTTGTAAAATTTTGGGAAACATCAATAGAGACTCCTATGGATTAATTTAGATTTTATTATAATTAAATATTAAATATTTAATAATTAAAAAAAAAAACGAAAAAAAAAAAAAAAAAAAAAAAAAAACAAAAAAAAAAAGTTTTTTTGTGGAATTTTGGGGGACACCCCAAAGGGGCCCCTCTGGGGAAAAGATGGGGTTTTTTAGGAATAAATATTAAAAATTTGCGTCGGGAAAAAAAACGGGGAAAAGAAAAAAAGAAAGAAGGAGAAAAAGAGGAGCAAAAGTATTTTTGATTTTCTTTTTTTTTTTTTTAAAATTTTTTATATATTAAACACATCTTTACATAAAAAAAGATGCAATTATCTCTAACTAATATAAATTCTCACTATAAAAAATTATTTCAACCCTTTATAAATAAAAATAATTTAAAATTTTTACAAAACCAACAATATATTTTCAATAACATTATTAATAAAAATGATATAAATAAAAAATATTTTTCATCGTATTATGAATATGATAATAGTAATAGCACAGGTTTTGGCTATGATTTTAATATAGAAATACCAATACCATCCGCTTCATTATCAACTACAACAAATGTATCAACACAACAAAACCATAACAATAATATAATTAATAATCATGTAAATACTAAATCCAATATAATATCACCAATAATACTCGAAAAACTTCCAAAGAAAATTAAAATATCAAGAAATAAAAAAATTGAAAATATTATAAATAATAATAATAATAATAATAATGATAATGATAATAATAATAATAATAATAATAATGATAACAATAATAACAGTAATATAAATAAAATTAATCAAAACTTAAAAAATGAAAAAATAAATGTAAATAATAGTGTAAATAATGAAACCAAACCAACTACAAATAAAAAAACCAAATCTAATAAGAATGAAACTGATGATTTATTAGAAATAGAAGATTTTAAACTTACAGATGAACAAGAAAAAATAGTAGATTTAATTGTAAATGGTGGTAAAAATGTATTTTTTACAGGTAGTGCTGGAACTGGGAAAAGCTTTATCCTTCAACGTTTAGTATTGGAACTTAGAAAAAAATACCCAAAATCAGTATTTATTACTGCTGCAACAGGCATTGCTGGTATGTTTAATATTAATATTAATTTTAAATTATGTAATTATTATATTAATTTTTAAATTACTTTTTTAAAACAAAAAAAAACTTTTAGCTGTTAATATTGGTGGTACAACATTACATTCATTTGCAGGCATAAAACTAGGTAAAGGAAGTGTAGAAAAATTATCAATTCAAATTTTACAATCAAAAAAATATTGTCAAAGATGGTTAGATTGCAAAGTATTAATTGTCGATGAAATATCAATGATCGATACAGAATTATTTGAGAAATTAGATGTTATTGCAAAAACTGTTAGAGGAAATAATTTACCATTTGGAGGTATCCAATTGGTTTTATTGGGTGATTTTTACCAATTACCACCAGTTTATGGTAACTATGCATTTGAAGGCGAAACATGGAACAAATCAATTGATATCTCAATAGAACTAACCAAGGTTATGAGACAAAAGGATCCAGAATTTATTAATATTTTAAATAAACTACGTGTTGGCAAAGTTTTCGATGACACTGTTCAATTTTTATTAAATCGTTGTCAAAGACCATTAGATATTAGTAATGGTGTTTTACCAACTAAACTCTATTCAACCAATAAATCTGTTGATGAAGAAAATCAAATATCACTAGACAAATTAAGTGGAGATCCTTATACATTCGAATCATTAGATAGTGGCCATCAAGATCTTTTAGATAATTTAGATAAAGATTGCCCAGCTCCAAAAAAACTAGTTTTGAAGATTGGTGCCCAGGTCGTACTTTTAAGAAAACTCGAAAAACATAACGAGCTTGTTAATGGATCAAGAGGTGTAGTGGTTGGTTTTGTCAAAGCTAGAGCCAAACGTAGATTCTCAAGTTTTTATGAAAACAATATATATGCACCAGTAGTACTTTTTAATAATGGTCAAAAGGTTACAATCCCACCAAATGAATGGGTTGTTTGGAGTGAAAAGAAAGCCTCTAGAGTTCAACTACCTTTGAAATTAGCTTGGGCTCTTACAATTCATCGTGCTCAAGGTATGACATTGGACAAGGTGGAATGTGAACTCTCAAAAACTTTTGCAAATGGTCAAGGTTATGTAGCTTTATCAAGAGTGAAATCTTTAGATGGTTTATATTTAAAAGAATTTAAAAAATCTGCAATTAAAACCTCATATAAAGTTACCAATTTCAACAAAATTATAAAAGAAAAAAAATAAAATTTTTTATCAATAAAACTATTTTTTACAAATAAAATTTTTTTATAAATAAAATAAATTATTTTACTTTTTTTATTTTTATTTTTATTTTTGCAAATAATATATATTATAATTCAAAAAGGTTTTCACAAATCCAAATAATTATTTACACTTATCTTTACACATAAATAAAAAATACACACTATTTTATTTCAAAGATTTTTTTTAATAATTTTTTTAGAAAATTTAAAAATAAAATTATGATTATCTATTTACAAAACAAAAAAATCTGTGGATACAAACACCAAAATTTTTTTTTTTTTAAATTTCTAAGATTACCAAAGATTAATAAAAAAAAAGTGGTTTTTATTACTCTCTTTCAAATAAAAAAAACCAAAATATCAAACTATTTTTCGAATTTTTTTTTTTTTTTTTTTTTTTTTTTTTTTTTTTTTTTTTTTTAAAATTTGTTCCTTTTTTTTTTTTTTTTTTTTTATATTTTATATTTTAATTTTTATTTTTGTATATTTATATTTTATAAAATTACAACATTGTAAATCAAATCTAACAAAGTTGTTATTTTTTTTTTTTTTTTTCAAAAAAAAATGAGACTACTTTTATCAATTATTTTCTTAATTTTCTCATTGGCCAATATCAACGGTCAAAATGCCCCAAGCACAAATTTTGTCTCTTTCCCAATTACCATTTATGACAATCACCCATCTTTTAACCCTGTAAGCAAAAAAAAAAAAAATAAAAAAAAAATAAAAAAAAAATAAAAAAAAAATATATTTGTATAACCCAAAAAAAAAGTCTGATTTTAATTATTTTTTTTTTTTTCTTATTATTATTTTATAGGATTTCGAAAATACAAATGGAGCACAAAAAGGTTTAGTTAAAACCAGTTTATCAAATGGTTTACCTGTTCCTGTTCAATATAACGCTTGGATTAATAGCTCTTCATCATTTAAAGCTTGGTTTTCTCAAGATCCAGTCAATAAACCAGTATTATTCAATCTTACATTCACTCGTGATAGTAAAAACCCAAATTATTTAACATATGATAATCAAGACTTTTTCCCAATTGACGTAAAGATGAAACTTTTATTATTTATTTATTTATTTTTTTATTTTTATTTTCTCACCAAAATAAAATTTTTATTTTTATTAAATTAAAATATAGAAACAAGGTTGGGAATCATCACAGTATTCATCTTTAGATCTTCCAAAATATAAAGATTATAACAAAGACACAAGAAATTTCCATTTCTGGTAAGTATAGCTAAAGGTTTTATAATATTAAATACCAAAATTTACTAATTTTTTTTTTAATGTGCACCCACCAGCCTTCATTTTTCAAATACTTTTGAATCTAATGTAAGTTTTTTTTATTTTAATTTATTTATATTTTGATATTAAAAAGTCTCATAATTTTATATAGTGTAAAGAAGTATTTTCATTTACCGGTGATGATGATGTTTGGGTTTTTATTAATAATAAACTTGAATTAGATCTCGGTGGTGTTCACTCTGCTGAAAGTGGTAATATTAATATGGCTTCATTAAAAAATCAAAAATGCCAAGAATCAACTAAAACTAAAGTTGTTTTCAATACTTTCGATTTCTTTTATTGTGAAAGACATACCACAAGATCAACTATGAAAATTTCAACCAATATGCCATTTACTTGTTCATACTATGACTATTGTTCAGAGTGTCAAGGTAAAGGTGCTTGCTGTGATCCATCCTTAGTTCCAAACCCAGATAAGTGTTCCTATTTAACCTGTCCACCTTATGATACCAAAATCGAAACTGGTAAAACTTGGAAGGATTATATGATCAAAAACGACAACTCGAGCTCATGTGAAGGTAATGACAAATGTAGAGTTTATTCATGCGACTCATCTAAAGGTTGTGTATCAACTCCAAAAGTCTGTATAAACGAGAAACCAAAATGCTTTGATCTATCATGTGACTCAACAAGAGGTTGTGTATATACCCCAAAATATAACGATCTTGGCAGAGATGCTTGTTTTGAAACAACCTGTGACGAAAAAATTGGCTATAAAAAAACACCAATTAAAACATGCCCTGCTGATGACAACTTATGTACTATCGAGTCATGTAGTATTACTGCTGGTGGTTGTATTAGCACACCAAAAGTTATGGACACATCCGATCCATGTTCCAATAATACTTGTAATCCAAAAAATGGTGAAGCCTATGGAGGTTCAATTCCAAACTGTGAAGCATGCAAATGTCCAGACAAGTTTTGTCAAATCAAAGAATGTCCTGGTGATGTAAACAAATGTGCATACACTGATATCAAATATGACAATATTAATGCATGTACCCAAAGAGCTTGTAACAAAACCAATGGCCAAATCTATGAAATTCCACACACTTCATGTTTTGGTGATACCTGTAATACATACACCTGCGATTCAAAAACTGCTACTTGCACATCAAATTCAACCAAAGTATGCGATGATAACGACATCTGTACCTTAAACGAATGTAAAAATGGTGAATGTATTTTTACACCACGTTCATGCAATGATAACAACCTATGTACAATTGACTCATGTGATTCCACTGCCGATGGTGATGGTTGTGTTCATGAAGAAATTGAGTGTGCTCAAGAATCACTCTGCTCTACCTACAAATGTAACGAAAAGACAGGTAAGTGTGAAGCCACACCTATTGTTTGTGAAACTGCAAACTTTTGTTTAGGTGCCACTTGTCAAGAAGGTGTTGGTTGTGTTGAATTCAATAGAACCTGTGCCCCAGATGATGATTGTTCAAATGCCAAGTGCGATTGGGAACAAGGTAAATGTATTTCTAAAAAATATGACCCATTACCATTTGTTTGTCAACCAATTGGTGTCAAAGTTGGTGTTGGTGCTGCTGTAGGTATTGCTATTGCTGGTGCTGTTGCATTAGGTGTTGCTATTTTTGGTGGTAAAAAAGGTTACGATTACTGGAAGAACTCACAAGATATCAAGATGTCTGCTTCAAATTCGAATCCACTCTACGAACACAATCCAAATGCTCAAGGCGATAATCCATTATACACTCATCGTGAATAGTTTATTTAATAACCAATAATTTTAAAAAAAAAAAAAAAAAGAAAAGAAAAGAAAAAGAAAAAATCAATTACTTTTATTTTAAAAGTTTTTCATTAAAAATAATTTTTATTAAAAAAAAAAAAAAAACAAACCTGTATAATATATATATTTTTTTTTTACCAAAACCTAATAAATTATTTATATTTATTTATTAAATCAATATTAAATTTTTTTTTTTTTTTTTTTTTTTTTTTTTTTTTGTTTTATTTGATCACATGATTTCTTTTAAAATAATTTTTTGAAAAATATTTGGATGAATTCAAATAATTTTTTTCAAGAAATAATACTTATATCTTAAATAATTTATTAAAATATAATTTTTTTAATTTTTTTTTTTTAATTTTTTTATAAAATTTTTTTTAAACTTTTTTTTATTTTTTATTTTTTAAATATTATTTCATTTAGTTTTATTTAATAACCCCTTTTTAAAAATGGAGAACGATAACAATAACCAACAACCACAAGAAGAAGAACCACAATTAATAGAGAGAGAAATTGAAGGTGTTACAGTTTTACCACCACCATTTATTCAAGATCCAATCACAAACGAAACAACCATTATTCAAAAAGAAGAGGCTGAACCTGCCAAAGAAACTAGAAACGAAGAAGGTTTCTTATTAAAAACCATTCATTGTAGATTATGCGATTGTAAAATTTTAACACCAAAAAATGCAAAGTTAGTGGAAAAACAAGTAAGAATTCAACCCCTAATTAGACCCTAAAACCAATGCTATTGATGATCTGTACTAAATCAAATTTTCTATTATTATAGATTACTTTAATTAATAAAAAACAAAGCAACACTGCCGAAGATTTAAAATATATGTGGTTTTTACCAGATATGTTTCAATTTGAAAATATTGCTTTTACAAAAGATGTAAATTCAACTCACAAGTATCTTTCATGTGCAGGTAAGATTTTAAAAAAATATATATTATTAAACTCGGTTGGTGGATATCTTTGCTAATCAATTTTTTTTTCTGTTGCAGAATGTGAACAAGAGGTTATTGGTATTCATTATATTGGTTCAAAAGAAAATTATGTTGCTCACGATAGAATTATTTATAAATAAATTAAATGAATATATATTAAAAATGTAATGTTTAAAAAAGGTAATAAAATTATTTTTTTAATATTTTTTTTGTTTTTTTTTTATTATTTATTGTTTTTATATATATGTACCATTGTCGTGTCTTTTTTTATTTTTTATTTTTTTTTCCAAGTTTTTATTTTAATAATTTATAATTGACAAAAAAAATTTAAACTTTAATATTCTTGTTGTTAACTTCACAAGCATATTTAATAAGGAGATCAACAACTTTTTCTTTGTTGGCAGCAGTTTCAGTTCTGATGGTTTCAATTTCTTCGTTGGCACTTTGGAGTAATTGGGTGGCGGTTTCAGTTGAAGCACCAAAATACTATTAATAATAAAATAAACATTAGTATAAATGTATATTATATAAAAAAAAAAACAATAGTGATAATTTTATGACAACTGAATATATTTTTTTATAGGGGGAATATTATTTTTACTATTATGCTAATAATTATTATTATGATTTATATTGTACTATAAATTATTACTGATTATTATTTAATGATTATCAATATTACTGTATATTGCAGTAATATACTATTTTATATTTTGATTTTGATTTTGATTTTAATTTCTATTGATCGGATATTAATATTCAGTTGTTGATATCATCTTTTGATTCTATTGTTATTAATCCATTTGGTATATTCTATTAAACCTACTTTTGATTCGTATTCTTTGTATTCTTTATCTTTCTTTTCTCTGAATTCTTTAATTTCTTTTTCAGCTTCTTCAACAGCTTTCTTTAATTTTTGAACACGATCTTGTCTAGCATCGTTAACGATTTTTTGAGCAGTTCTTTCAGCTTCTAAAAGTTTCTTAATACCGTCTTGACTCACTAAAAATTATTATTTAAAAAAAAAAGTAAATAATGTTATTAATAATGATCCTAAAATATCCTTTCGTTTTTCCCTTTTTTTTAAATTAAAAAATATAAAAAAAAATTGATGATGTAATATCATCTTTTAAATAGGTTTCTTTAAAAAAGAAAAAGAAAAAGGGGGAGTAACAATAAGTAATTTACTTACTTTTGTATATATATATAAAATTTTATTTGTTTATTTTTAAAAATAATATTAAAAAAAAATAATAAAAAAAAAAAATTAAAAAATTTTTAAAAAAATTAAAAAAAAATTAAAAAAAAATTATAAAAAAAATTAAAAAAAAATTTTAATCATATAACTTTTTCCATAGTCTCCAACCAGGCTCTCTCATAAAAATTAGTAATAATTTTCTTTCACATATTAATTATACCAGTGGCAAACAATATGGAATTTTTTTTTTTTTTTTATAATATATATTACAAATACAATATCTTTTTTATTTTTTTATTTTTTTTTATTTTATGTTTATTTATTCCGAAAAAAAAAAATAATATAGATAAAAATATATAATTAAATAATTAGTTAACAAATATTTATAATCGTTTTCCTGGTAGTGTGTGGGTAATCAAATAAAAAAATCTTAAAAACATTTTTATTACTTTAACCTCTTTTTTCTTTTTTCGAAATTTTTTTTTTTTTTAAATTAAATATTTTAATTAATTATTAAATATTAATTATTTATTAAAATTGTATTTATAATAATCTTTTTTTTCTTTTAATTTTTAATGTTTAAAAAAAACTGAATTAACAATTGTATGAAATTGATATAAAAAGAATAAATTATACAGATTAAAAAAAAAAAGTTTTATGGTTATATTAATATCTTTTTTTTATTTATATTTAAATAATTATTAAAAAAAAAGTATTTTAGAAAAAAAAAAAAAAAAAAAATATAATTATATAAATAATTAATATCAATGAATGGGTTGAGGTTATTTTTAAAAAAGTTATTTTAACCACATTTCCAAAAAAAATGATTCCGCATTCACAAAAATAACACAACTGTTTTGTTGGCGTAAAATTTTTTTTTTGGTAATG
>NW_003519398.1:89071-92049 GCF_000190715.1 Dictyostelium purpureum
AATCATCAATCTTTTAATAAGCAGTGCCATTGTTAGTGTAAAGTTTTGGGGAGAGACAATATGTGTTGACCATAGAATATTAGGTCGTTACTTTGGTTTATCAAATAAAGACTTGTGCTACATGGAAAGATTGTTTTTAAATGGTATCAATTTCGAATTATATACCAACAAAAATCAAATTATAGAATTCTTAAACTCTATCGAAAAAGAAAAAGAAAATTTTGCTTTAGAAGGTCAAGTTTTATAATAGAACCATATGTATATAAATCCAATTAACAATCAAAAATCATAAATCAAAAAAAAAAAAAAATCAATAACAAACAACCCACCTTGTATAGATAAAAATAGTTTTCTTATTTTTTTTTTCTTTAAAATGAAAAAAAAAAAAAAAACTTATATATAATTATAATTTTTTTGTTTATTTACTAAACTAAAAAAAAATCGAAAAATAAAGAAATTGTACATATCCCTATTACCTTTAATTCTGATTTTTTTTTTATTGAATTTTTTTATTATATTTTATTAATTATTTACAAAAGAAATTAAATTTTATAATTAAGAAAAAAACTAGATAAATGTTTTTTTTTATTTTTTATTTACAATTATCTTTTTTTTATTTTTAATTTTTATTATTTTCTTTATTAATTTTGTTTACAGTTATTGGCTATTTATATTATCCATTGTTGTTTTTTATCTATCCAAAACCTATTTGGTAAATCTATATAGCTGATAAATAGTTTTTAAATTGGTTTATAATAAATATTTATTCTCTATTATTTTCTAATTGTCTGTAATATTCTTCTCTTTGTCTAACATTGTTAGCAACATAACCAAACTTGAAAAGACAACCAGCGCCAACACCAACAATAATACCAACACCAATATCTTTTACTAATTGAATTTTAATTAATTGTGGTAATGGATGCATTCTAAAATAATATAAAAAAAATTTTGATGTTAAATTTTTGAAGTTACTTTATTTTAGATATCCAAATATACATACCTTTAAAATGATATTTTTTTCTATATGATAAAAGAAAAAAAAAAAAAAAAAAAAAAAAGAAAGAATAAAAATATAAAAAAAAAATTATTTAAAAAATAATAATAAATATAATATTATTAATAAAAAAAAAAAAAAACTCAATCACTATTGTAACTCATTGTAAATTTTATTGAAAATAGCTATTTTTTCTGGGAGTCTATAATGAAAAAAAAAAAAAAAGATGAAAAAAAAAAATTTTATGTGATTGTTTTTTTCTATCAATGAAATTTCATATATTGATTTGATTTATCTATTTTTTTATTTTATTTTTTTATTTTTTTTCTACCTTTATTTTTTTCTTTTGAACGCTCTGTATTTTATTTTTTTTATTTTTTTTTTTTTTCCTTTTAGTTTTAAATATTTGATAAGAATTATTTAAATAAAAAAAAATATTTTTGATCAACCCTAAAATAATATCAACAATATAAAAAACATTATAGATAATAACAATTAATAACTATAATAAAATAACTAAAATAATATGAATAAATAATAATTTAAATAGTATGTTATTGATATGTTTTTGTGTTATTTATATTTTAAATTTTTTTTTTTTATATTTTTATTATATATTATAGAAACATTTGTTTTTTTTTGGATGTTATTGGTTATAAAATTATTACAAAACAATATTAAAGATTTATATTTAATTGTTTTGGCTGTAGAAAGCTTCTCTTTCTCTGTGGATTCTAGTAACGTAAACTTCCTAAAATTTTTAAAAATATAGTGTTAGTAAGGAAATGGTTTTACTATTTTATTATTATAACTATTATTTAATATTACTTTGAAATAGAGACCTGGAATTAAACCAAGAACGAGACCGTAACCAATATCTTTAGCAATTTGGACTTTAATAATTTGTGGTAATGGATGCATCTAAAATTTAGAAATAATATATTTAGTATTTAAAAATATTGAAATTGAAATGAAAATGAAAATGAAAATGAAAATGAAAATGAAAATGAAAATGAAAATGAATATGAAATCAATTTAAATAAAAAAAAATAAAACCTACTTTAATATTTGAATGTAAATAGGTATATAATGAGAATGAAAAAAAAAAAATTTTAAAAATTTTAAAAAAAAAAATTAAAAAAAAAATAATAAAAAAATAATAAAAAAATAATTTTTTTTTTTTACGAACTTAGCTCAATAGTAAAATGTATAACTCCAAAATAAGCAAACTGATTGAGAAATATTTTATATTTAATTCTCTATTTTTTACAAACAACAGAAAAAAATATAAAGAAAAATATAAAGAATATAGTTTAAATAATTATATTCTTCATTAATCAACATTATTCTTTTTTTCAATTTATAATTCCAAAAAAAAAAAAAAAATGGTTGATTAATTTAATTAAGATTTATATTAAAATTTATTAATTTTAAAATAAAAGTTATTAATTTTTAGTAAATTATATTTTAAAATTAATTCATTCAAATTATAAATTTTGATTTACCAAAACTCTGTTTAAAAATTTATTGAATTATTTGTAAAACAAATTTGGGTTTATTAGAGACCCAAATTTGAATTTATTTTCAAAGGAAATAAACATTATAATTTATTTATTTATTATTATTTTTTAATTAAGGGTGGTTTAAAAAAAAAAAATTTTAAATAACTTGGTTAAAAAAACAAATATATACAAAATATATTATTATTTCCAATAAAAAATTATATTTATTGTGATATCCTAAAAAAAAAAAAAAAAAAAAAAAAAAAAAAAAAAAAAAAAAAAAGTTGGGCGCTAAAAATTTTTTTTTTTTTTTTGTTTAAAAAAAAAAAAAAAAAAAAAAAAATTTCCCAAAAAATAACCCGGGGTAAAAAAAAAATTAAACCCAAAAAAAGGGGAAAAAATTTTAAATAAATTTTAAAAATAAACCCAATTTAGGGTTTTTTTTTTTTTTAGGGCAAAGAAATTAAAAAAATTTTTTA
>NW_003519398.1:92149-104030 GCF_000190715.1 Dictyostelium purpureum
TTTTAAAAAAATTAAAAAAATATTTTTACATATAAAAATTTTCATAGTCAAAAAAAACGCAAGCGCATGCGAAAAAAAAAAAAGTTTTGACCATAGTTTTTTTTTTTCTGTTAACGTACCTCACCAACAAATAGATAAATAATGTTTGTTTCAAAGTTCACCCTCTTCGTCGAAATTGGCAGAGTTGTCATCATCAACTATGGTCAACACATCAACAAAACAGCCATCATCCTTGATGTCTTAGATCAAAACAGAGTATGAATCAAAACATTATTACATCAATTATATCAACTATCTCAAAAAATAGATATATCCAAAGATTATTGGAAAATAAACAAAGATAAGGTGGATTATGTTGGATTAATGATTTATCTTTTTGGATTGGCATAAAAACACTCAATACACATAATACACTCAAAACTTGTATGGATAGAGGATTAATGTTTTTTTTTTTTTCTATAAAATAGGCTTTAGTTGCTGGTCCACACAATGGTGTCGAACGTCACATCATCAACTTAAAATGGATCAACTTAACTCCATTAAAAGTTAACATCCAAAGAGGTGCCAGAATTAACACTTTAAATGCCGCCATCAAAGCTGCTGATCTCCAAAACAAAGTTGCTGCCCTCACTGTTGTCAAAAAAACTGTTGCCAAAGCCACCAAACTCAACCAAACTGACTTTGAACGTTTCAAATCTGCCCTCGCCAGACGTCAACTCAACAGAAAAGTTTCAGGTGAAGTTAAGAAATTAGTCAACATTGCCAACAGAGCCGCCCACAAAAAAGCTGTTGCCCAAAAAGCTGCCGGTCACGTCAGAAAATCCTTATAAATAAATTAGTATAAATAGTAAAATAATATAAATTTAAAGGGAAAAAAACATGTAATTTAGGGTTATTATTATTTTTAGAAAAGAAAAAAAAAAGAGGATATGAATATAGGTATTATAGGAAGAGAAATTTAGGTTTATTTAAAAAAATTCAAAAATTTATTAAATCGTTTTATCTCTTCATTATGATCATATATTTCGTATATTTTTATATTTTTATGTTTTTTTTTATATATTTTTTTATTTTATTGTTTTTATTTTTTTTGTGATTTTTTTTATTATTTAAATTTCTTTTTTTAGAATGAAAAAAAGAGATAAATTTAACTATTGCTAAAAATTCATCAAATATATCACTTCCTTTTTTATTTTTTTTATTTTTTTTTTACTTTTTTTTTTTAATTTTTTTTTATTTCATTTTTTTTTAAATTTTTTTATTTCATTTTTTTTATTTTTAAATTATAGACCAAATTATTATTATCATGCCATTAATTAATGATATGAAGAATTTAAATGTTGTTGATGAGGAATTTATAGTTAAACCAAGCATTGACGATATACCTTATGAAGAGGATGTATCAAAAAATCCATTATCAGTAAATAGTTGGTTAAGATATTTAGAATCAAAACAAGCATCACCACAAAAAGAAAGAAATTATATTTATGAAAGAGCAATTAGAGAATTACCTAGAAGTTACAAGATATGGCATCAATATTTACGTGAAAGAACTTTGGCTGTTAGAGGAAAATGTATTTTAGATAGCTCATATGAATCCGTAAATAATTTATATGAAAGATCATTAGTATTTTTAGATAAGGTAAGTTTAATTTATTTAGGGTTATTTCACAATAGTATAATAAAATAAAATTCTTTACAAATCATTATATATAGTCATTATTTATACATAATATATCAATATACAATTATATTAATATTTTTAAAATTTTAATTTAGATGCCAAGAATTTGGTTAGAATATTGCGAATTTTTAATTGGTCAAGAAAAAATTACAAAAACTAGAAAAACATTTGACAGAGCATTAATAGCATTACCAATTACCCAACATTATAGAATTTGGAATTTATACACTAAATTTATATCAAAAAAAACAGTACCACCATTAACATGTATTAGAGTTTATAAACGTTATTTAAAGGTCCAACCAGAAAAAGTTGAAGAGTATATAGATTATTTAATAAAGATTTCAGAATGGCAAGAGGTTGTAAATCAATTAATCAAGGTATTGGATGATCACAAATTTAAATCAATTAAAGGTAAAACCAAGCATGATATTTGGTTACAACTTTGTGACATACTTTCATCACATCCAAAAGATATTAAGGGTATTAAAGTCGATGCTATCATTAGAAGCGGTATCAATAAGTTCACTGATCAAGTTGGTAAATTATGGTCATCATTAGCAGAGTATTACATTCAATTGGCACAGTTTGAAAAGGCAAGAGATGTTTTTGAGGAGGCATTAAATTCAGTTAGTACAGCCCGTGACTTTAGTTTTGTTTGGGAATCATATACTCAGTTTGAAGATTCATTATTAACAGCAAAGCAGGAATTATTAGAAGACGATCCAAGTGATGATAATATTTTAGAATTTGATATGATGGTCGAGCGTTACGAATCTTTAATCAATCGTCAACCTTTATTACTCAATAGTGTCTTATTAAAACAAAACCCAAATAATGTTATGGAGTGGCAAAAAAGAGTTAAGCTTTATACAGAACCAGTATTCAATGCTAAAATGATTGTCGAAACTTATAGTGATGCTATTAAAACAATCGATCCACAAAATGTCAAAGGAAAATTATCAAATATCTATTCATCATTTGCTCATTTCTATGAATCAAATAATAAAATATCTCAAGCTCGTTTAATTTTTGAAAGTTCATTAAAGGTCAATTTTAAAACTGTTGACGACTTATCTTCTTTATACTGTGACTATGCAGAAATGGAGTTAAGATTAAAGTAAGTTATCTTTATTTTTTATATATAAAAAAAACGATTTAAATATTAATTAAAAATTTTATTTTTATTTTATATTACAGGAATTTCGAAAAAGCACTCGATATTTTAAAAAGAGGAACAGTTTCACCAAAAAAACAGTATACTATTACAGAAAATGAACCAGTTCAAAAAAAATTATATAAATCAATTAAATTATGGAGTTTTTATGTAGATTTAGAGGAATCATTTGGAACTTTCCACAGCACAAAGTCAATATATGAAAAGATGATTCAATTAAAAGTTGTTTCACCACAAATCATTTTAAATTTCACAAGGTATTTGGAGGATAACAAATATTTCGAAGATATGTTTAAAGCTTTCGAACAAGGTATATCACTATTTCCATTCCCACACGTTCATGATATTTGGATATCATACTTAACAAAATTTATTAAAAGATATGGTGGAATGAAGTTAGAGCGTACAAGAGACCTTTTCGAACAGGTTTTATCAAAAGTACCAGCCAAGGAGTCAATTATATTTTATTTAATGTATGCAAATTTCGAAGAGCAATATGGTTTAGCTCGTCATTCAATGGCCGTTTATGATCGTGCATCAAGATCAGTTGCCCCAGAAGATAAATACAAAATGTATCTCTTATATATTCATCGTGCTTCAGAGTTCTTTGGTGTCAATCAAACTAGAGAGGTATTTACCAAAGCTATTGAAAATTTACCAGATGAGTTTGCTCGTGACATGTGTCTTAAATTTGCCGATATGGAAAGAAAGTATGGTGAAATAGATCGTGCTCGTTCAATTTATATTCATGGTTCAGAATTTTCAGATCCAAGAACCTCACTTACCTTTTGGACAACTTGGAGTGAGTTTGAAAAGGCTCACGGTAATGAAGAAACATTTAAAGAAATGCTTAGAATTCGTCGTTCAGTTCAAAATAAAGCTCTTTTAATTTCTCCAACACAATTATTATTAAATAAACTAAATAATAAAGAACAAATAGGCGATACTAAATCTCAAGCAAATAAACCAGTACAACACCCAATAGCAGCAAATCAAACACAATCACAACCACAGCCACAGCCACAACCACAGCCACAACCATCACAACCTATTCAATATAATAAAATAATTAAAAACGATGATGAAATAAATTTAGATGATGAAGAAGAAGAGGAGGAAGAGGAGACTATTAATATCGAACAAAAATCAATTCCAAAAACTTTATTTGAAAATAATATAAAATAAAAAAGAGTTATTGATTTAATTAATAATGTTAAATATTAAAATATTTAAATATTTAAATGTTTTATTTTAAAGGTATTTTAATTTAAAATATTGTTTTTTTTTTTTTTTTTTTTTTGTTATATAAATATAAATAAAGAATCTTTTAAACTGACGTTTTAGTTACACTTTCCAGATTTGCAACCACCACCAATTTTTTGATTTACACATTTACCAGTAAGAAGGCTACAGTAGTCAAATGTTTTGGAGTCACCATCATCACAGTTAATTGGTTTATTACAACAACCAGTCTTTGGATCACAGGTATCAATTGTACATGGATTATTATCGTCACAACATATTGCTATATTATTAAAAAAAAATTAGTTAATATATAAATAAAAATAAATAATCATTAAAATATAATTAAACTTACGTTTTGAGAAACATCCAGTTACTGGGTCACAACCTGATACTGTACATTTGTTACCATCATCTGGACATTTAATCTTTTCATAAGTACAACCACAATCTCCTTTACATGAATCTTTGGTACAAGCATTATTATCAGAACAGTTTAATGGTTTTGAAATACATTTACCGTCAGTGATGCTACATTCGTTAATTGAGCATTTATCTTTTGGTTTTGAACATCTTGTTTCTTTATGAATGCATTTTGGTTTATTGGTATCACAATCTACTTCACATGAATCATCAGTCTGATTAATATTAATAAACATATTAGTATAAAATAAAAACGTTAAGATTTTAGATTTTAAATTATAAAACTTACACATGGGTTTCCATCATCACAATCCATTTTAGAAACTACACAGCCTTTACCTGGAACACATGTTGAGATTGAACATTTATCTTTTGGTGCGTCGCATGTTATTGCTTTATTTACACAACCTTTACCTGGAACACATGAATCAGAGGTACATGGATTGTTATCATCGCAGTTAAGTTTGGTATGAGTGCAGCCTTTTGGACCACATGAGTCAAATGTACACATATCACCATCATCACAATTTAATTGTTCGTTGCAACAACCGGTTCTATTGTTACAGGTATCAATGGTGCATGGGTTGCTGTCATCACAAGAAATTTGAGTAAAGATACATCCTTTTGGACCACAAGAATCTTTGGTACAAGCATTGTTATCATCACAGGTAATTGGGGTATTAATACAACCTTTTGGACCACAAGAATCGGCAGTACATGGATTGTTATCATCACAATTGAGTGGGGTGTTGCAACAGCCGGTCTTATTATTACATGAATCTAAAGTGCATGGATTGTTATCGTCGCAGGATAATGGGGCGTAAACACAGCCTTTTGGACCACATGAATCTTTTGTACAGGCGTTGTTATCATCACAGGTAATTGGGGTGTTGACACATCCGGTTTTGTTTGAACAGGAGTCAAAGGTGCATGGGTTATTATCATCACATGAAATTGGTGTGAAGCAACAACCAGTTGGTCCACAGGAGTCAGCAGTACATTTGTTATTATCATCACAGGCTATTGGGGTATTTTCGCAACCAGTCTTTGGATTACAAGAGTCAACAGTACATGGATTATTATCATCACATGATAGTTTAGTATTTACACAACCTTTTGGTCCACAAGAGTCAGCAGTACATTTGTTATTATCATCACAAGAAATTGGAGTATTGCAACAGCCAGTTGAATTTGAACATGAGTCGACAGTGCATGGATTATTATCATCACAGCTAAGTGGGGTATGGCAACAGCCAGTTGAATTTGAGCATGAATCTACAGTACAAGCATTATTATCATCACAGGACATTGCAATATGGACACAACCTTTTGGACCACATGAGTCAATTGTACAGGGGTTATTATCATCACATGAGATTGGGGTATTGCAACAACCAGTTGAGTTTGAACATGAATCTACAGTACATGGATTATTATCATCACATGAAAGTGGAGTGAAACGGCAACCAGTTTTTTCTGAGCAGGTATCTACAGTACAGGCATTATTATCATTACATGTGATTTTGGTATTTACACAACCTTTTGGTCCACAAGAGTCAGCAGTACAGGCATTATTATCATCACAGTTGAGTGGAGTATTGCAACAACCAGTTGAATTGTTACATGAATCTACGGTACATGGATTATTATCATCACATGAAAGTGGAGTGAAGCAGCAACCAGTGGAGTTTGAGCATGAGTCTACAGTACAGGCATTTTTATCATCACATGCTATTGGAGTATGAACGCAACCTTTTGGACCACATGAGTCAGCAGTACAAGCATTGTTATCATCACAAGAGATTGGGGTATTAACACAACCTTTTGGTCCACAGGAGTCGGCAGTGCATGGATTATTATCATCACAGTTGAGTGGTGTGTTACAACAACCAGTAGAGTTTGAACATGAATCTACAGTACATGGATTATTATCATCACAAGAAATTTGGGTATGGACACAACCTTTTAGTCCACATGAATCAAAGGTACAGGCATTATGATCATCACAAGAAATTGGGGTATTTTCACAACCGGTCTTTGGATTACAAGAGTCAGCAGTACAAGGGTTATTATCGTCACATGATAATTTAGAATTTACACAACCTTTTGGTCCACAAGAGTCAGCAGTACAGGCATTATTATCATCACAGTTGAGTGGAGTATTGCAACAACCAGTTGAATTGTTACATGAATCTACGGTACATGGATTATTATCATCACATGAAAGTGGGGTGAAGCAGCAACCAGTTGAATTTGAACATGAGTCTACAGTACAGGCATTATTATCGTTACATGGGATTGGGGTATGGATACATCCTTTTGGACCACATGAGTCAGCAGTACAAGCATTGTTATCATCACAAGAGATTGGGGTATTGCAACAGCCAGTGGAGTTTGAACATGAGTCAATGGTGCATGGGTTATTATCATCACAAGAAATTGGGGAATGGACACAACCTTTTGGACCACATGAATCAAAGGTACATTTGTTGTTATCGTCACAAGAAATTGGTGTGTTGCAACAACCAGTTGAATTGTTACATGAATCTACGGTACATGGATTATTATCATCACATGAAAGTGGAGTGAAGCAGCAACCAGTGGAGTTTGAGCAAGAGTCTACGGTACAAGCATTATTATCGTTACATGCTTTTGGGGTATGGATACATCCTTTTGGACCACATGAATCAAAGGTACAGGCATTATTATCATCACAAGAAATTGGGGTATTTACACAGCCAGTGGAGTTATTACATGAATCTACGGTACATGGGTTTTTATCATCACAAGAAATTGGGGTATGACAACAGCCAGTTCCGGTACATTCATCAAGGGTACATGCATTTTTATCATCACAGTTTACATATTCATGTTGGCAACCTTTATCACAATCGCAACTATCTTTACTACATGGATTTCCATCATCACACGAAATTGGAATATAAGAACAGAAACCTAATAAGCATTTACCAGTTTGACATTTATTTGCTCCTTTACAGTCATCATCACAACCACACATTAAGCCACCATCAGTGTCAGTTTTTACTATTTTTATAAATAAAAAAAGGTTAATAAATGATTTTAAGAATTTTTAAAAAAAAAAAATTAAATTTTTTTTTTTTTTTTTTTTTTTTTCATAAAATAATTAATTTAACTTACCAAAAGTAAATAAAATTGTAAAAATGAACAATAAAAATATTATATTTTTTATCATTGTTTTGGTTTTTATTATTATTATGTTTTTTTTTTTTTTTTTTTTAGTTTTTTTTTTATTAATATAAATAAATTAAGTAAATAAAATAATTAAAATAAAATAAATATTATTATAATTCTTTTTTTTTTCTTTTAATATTATTAAATTTAAATAAATAAATTTAAAGTTTTAAAAGTGTAAAGAAAAAACTATTGTTTTTAATCTTTTAATAAATATTGATTTGATGAAATTATAAAAAAAAAAAAAATATATTTATATTAAAACCAAAACAATCAAATTTAAAAAAATAAATCAAAATTAAAAATTTAAAAAAATTAAATAAAATATAACCCGACTGTATTATAATTAATATTGAAATGATTTCCAATAATAGTTTAAACTATTACAGTTTTAATTATTTATATATTAATTGTACATTTATGTGTACTATATTTGCATATTTTAATTAACACCATTTATAATTTAAATCATAATATGAGCTAACAGGTTATCAAAACATTAACAACAATAATAATAATAATAACAACAACAATTTTACCACCACAAAAAAATAAAATTATAACAATAAAATAAAAAATCAAATATATATATTACCCACACTCTCTCTTATCATTACAACACACTACTTTCTTTATTAATTCATAAAAAAAATTTATAAAGTATAAAGCATTTAAACTTTTTATATATTAATATATAAACTGGCTGAATATATGGTAGTGGGGTTTTGAATATTTTTGTGTTCAATTTTATTTTATATTGTTAAAAAATAATATTTATTTTATTTCTATTTTTATTTTTTATACCCCCATACATATATGTAAAAAAATTTCTTTTAACATTCTTTTTATATACATTATCGATCAGATAGAAATTCATTATTGTCAAACTCATAAAAGATAATAAAAAATTCAATCAGTAACAAAATATATTTTTTTTGGAATTTCACTCATACTTTTACATATTATTGTTATAATAAAAAATTTTATTATAATTCGTTTTTTAATATTATTTCTCATATAAATTGGGGGATAGGTTAAAACATTAGTGGTTTAAATTAAATTATCAATTTAAATTGGGGAGTGAATATATTTATTTAAACACACCACTATTTTTTAACACACGACTAAATAAAATTATGTTTGAGGAGAAACTTGAAAATAAAATAAAAAAAAATAAAAAAAAATAATAGTTACTATTATATGGTGGCGGTAGTATGTTGATGTGTAAGTAATTATTTTATTGTATTTTTTATGTGGGCGTGGGGTGTGGGTGTGTTTTGTTAAAAAAAAAAAAATTGAGATATAATAATTTAAAAACAAAATAGGGGATGAACTAAAAAATAATTTATTATTGTGAGTTAAATTGAGGGGTTATATTTTTTATAATTGTTTAATGTGTTAAAATTTTTTTTTTTAGGTGTGATGATATAATTTATTAAAACTATATGACAACAATACCTTAATAATTATTGTTACATTGAGAGGTTTTTTTTATAATTGTTTAAAGTGTTAATAGTTTTTTGTGTGATGACTGAAATTTCGTTTAATACTATCACTATCTTTATTGAATGGAGCAGTGTAAAAAAATAAAATTCATGTTTTATCTCTTAACCATAAAAGTTTCAGTTAATATTATAATGTGATTTCAATGATTTGGCTATATTGATAAAATATTGCAATTATTAGTAGTAGTTAAAAATGGTAGTAATAGTAATTTAGTTTTTTTTTTTTTTTTAATTTTTCATATTTAGTTTATTATATATAAAAAATAATAATCATCATGATGATAGGGAATTTAATTTTTTTTTTTTTTTTAATAAAATACCCCCTTTTTTTTTTTTAAATTCCGCTAAAGGGGGGGGGGTTTTAAAAAATCCATTTTTCCAAATTTTTCCAAAGGGTTTTCTTTAAAATTTTTTTTTTTGGGTCCTAAGCAAATTTTAATTTAAAAGAATTTTGTTTAGGAAAATGTTTTAAAATTAAAAAAAAATTTTTTTGGGTAAAAAAAAAAAAAAAAAAAAAAAAAAAAAAAAAAAACTGTTTTAAAAATTAGTAGTTTATGTTATGATTAAATTTTTTATTTTTTTTATTTATTTTTTTTTATGTAGTTTATAATGTAATGTTAATTATTATTTTCTATTACAAATACATTTTGTAAATTTGAATTTTCTAATACTAACTTTGCATTTGGTATATCGTTATTAAGAGCTTTCTTGGTGGCCGACTCGAGATCATAATCATGATCTATCCATCTTTTTATGAGTCTTTGCTCTAAATCGCCCATATTTGCATTTATGAAGATTGAATAGTTAAATAAATCTTTTAATTTACACCATAACTTTTCGTTTAATAATAAATAGTTTCCTAGATAAAAGATTTGATTAGATTTAGAATAAAATGAAAAAAAGGGGAGAAATTAGTAAAAAATTAAATAAAAAAAAGAGAGTATAAAAAAAATATTTATAATAAATTTTTCACTACCACATTCAATTTTACAAAAAAAAAAAAATTTTATAAAAATGACAAAAAATAAAAACAAATACTATATAAGAAAATGTTAAAGATTAAGAGACAATCTAATAATAATAATTAAACAAGAACAATATACAAACTTTTTACAATTTTATTTTCTATTTACTTTTTATTTATACAAGTAAAATATTATAAAAATTTTTTTTTATATAACTAAAAAACTACTTACCTTCTACAATTAATAGTTTATTATTATTATTAATAAAAGATGAAGCATTAATTGATTTATCTAAGGCTCTATCGAATGTTGGTATGAAAATATCATCATCTTGATCATTGGTCTTTAATCTTTCTAAAATATTTAAAAACCCTAAACAGTCAAAAGTTGGTGGTGAACCCTTTCTGGGCAATAGATTTCTCTTAATTAAAATGTTATTATCTAAATGATATCCATCCATTGTTACAATAGCTGCAATATTATTATTATTATTATTATTATTATTATTATTATTATTATTATTATTATTGTTTTTGTCATCTGATAATCTATTATTTAATTCTTCTACTAGTTTTTCTGAAATTGTACTTTTACCTACTCCTGGTGGTCCTGATAATGACACTAAAAATTTACTATCTTTTTTACTCCCATTGTATTCCTTTATTATATTATCTGCTAAAATATTAACAATATTATTTATTTTGCCCTCCATTTTTAAATTTTAATATAAAAATAAAAAATTAAAAAAATTTAGAAAAATTTAAAAAAATTTTTAACAAAAAAAAATTTTAAACATAAGCATCAATCTTCCTTTTTTTTTAAAGATTTAATTACGCTAATATTTCTTTTTATGGCATCAGATAAATCTTCGAGCCCTTTTATATAGTTTTGATGACATTTCTGTGCAACTTTCTATAAAAGCATGATTCCAGAAAATTATCATCTGCGAAAAAATAATCCAAAGTAAAGTAACTTTATTTAATTTTAAATTCAACCCTATTATCAAGTACCTCATCTTTATTCCAATGGGATTATAATTTCAATTTCAAATTTACCATTTTTAATTTTAATTTTATATTTTTATAATTTAATAAAAAAAAATTAAATTTAAAAAAATAAAAGGAATTTAAAAAATATTTGTATTTATTTGTTTTTTTTTTTTTTTAAAAATACTATCTCTTACTTTAGGATAAAATATATATTATTCAGTAAATTTAATTAAAAAAAATAAAAATTTATTAATTCATTATATTAAATCAGAAAAAAATTTATAAATAAATAATCATCACAAAAATTTGTCGTGTTTTTTTTTTTTCAGTGATATTATTATATAGTTATAGAAATGTAATACTAATTAATATAATTATTTATTATTTTATAATTTTTTTTGTTCTTATATATACCCATCATATTATTAAACAAATAGGATGATTTAAAGTGATGGTTATTTTATATAATTTTATATATTCAATAAAAATAAAAATTAAAATTAAAATTAAAATAAATAAAAATTAAATTATAAAAAAATAATAAAAAGAAAGTTCTCAACATGACTATAAAGTTTTTTATATAAAATAAATAAATAAATAAATAAATAAATAAATAAATAAATAAATAAATAATCAAATAAATAAATAAATTAAATTAATTTAATTTTTTTTTTATCAAATTT